>NW_020273549.1:153292-168583 GCF_003268045.1 Sipha flava | reverse complement strand
TTACATCAATAAAATGTTATGCGTACTCCGGCGTAACATTATATTTCTCAGCGGCCGTCGCGAAAACTGTACAAAGATCAAAACCAACATAGTATTTTATGTATCGCGTACTCTGTTTATATTATAGCGAAAAAGTATGATGCAATGTAATGTATAATATTATGTTTATCGTCTGTTCGACGTTATATTGTTGTATAGTATTTTTATTTAACTGTTTTCGTTGAAACATTATAATAATAAACGATATTTTATTAAGATTCATCGCATTTGCGTGTATTCATTTGTTATTTATCGCTGTATTTATCATGCGCACAGCAGTACACCGATGTTATAAAATTTTATATCGATGACGACCCGTAAGTTTTGTTCGACTTGAGTGTCGCGGACGATCGATTCGAACCGGTCCGTGTTTCGGATTTCGACGCAGATCAACAATCCGTTAGTTATAACCAGGGTTCGGTAGTTGTAGCACTAAGAATGTTACTTTTTATCACTTAAATATGCGCTATAAATAGCACGAAAAATCAAAAAATATGCATTTAACTTGAAAAAAATGTAATTTTAAAAATTGTTGAGCTCATTAGACGCAGTCTGGATTGATTGAATTATAAACTGCTAACAAAAATGTTAAATTAGGTATTTAAATATATTTGTATAAATGTACTTATTATTAAATTATTTTATAATTTACCTAGGAAATTATCCTAGATTATTAAAATATTTGATAATCTAATGTAATTATATATTAAGGGAATAACAATGATGTCGCTAATTATTATTACATCAAATTGTCGATGAAAACATAAAATAATATTTGATGAGGTCTATTTATTTCCAATAATTATATTATTTTTTAAAAACATAACCAAGTAAATACAATTATTATCGACAAAATGTGATTATTTCTTACATTATATGAAAATATACCTGAAAATAGCACTATAAACCCAAAATTAGCAAAATATCAATAAAACCCGTAAGTATGCAAAAAATAGCAAAATTAAATTTTGTGTATGATATCCGAATAGTGAGAAACATATTTGTGTCTTACCTTAGGTGTTCTAAGATGAATCAAGAAAAATATGCATTTGCTAGAACTTCCGAGCCCTAGTTATAACTAACGTTGATCAGCGGACCAAAGCACTCGTGCACGAATAAAAACAAAAAACAATACTTGCGTGCGTTGCACATATTCGATATTGTAAGTTATCGTCGCTGCGCTCTAAGTGGGTTCGGTATACGTAGGTGTGTACTATCTAGTCGCGGACGGAAAATGAGTGAAAAACTAAAGGTAACAAAAAAATAAAGTCCACGTGCGGTACAAATGAAAACTCATACATTTTTCACTCAATCTATTACGCTTGCGGAATAGGATGGAAAATTAAAAATATCTCCGGACGTGTTTGTACGAGAATAGTACGTTTTTTAATGCGTACAGCATCCGAACGGGGATGTCCTGCGACGACTGTTGGAACATTATTACAACGGTATAGGGTTCGCCGTTCGCACCGTTTTTCAACCGACGTCGTTTGTACGAAAACACGTGTTTGACACGTACACGGAGAAAACGTTGTAGAACACGACGGTTTCGCGATGAGCGATCGTCAAAAAAATTCGAAAAACGGTGCGAAAACACTGGGGAAACGGAAATTAATACGCTTGCAGTATTCTTAAAACCGTATACAAACACTACTACGAATTATAGGAAAACGGTTTGTAAATCCACGTTTTGACGGGCGAACGGCTTTACACGTTTTCATTTTCTTTCGAATAAATAAATCAACTACTTAATAACTTTAACCTCCGCACCCGATGTAGGTGCACAGGATTGTATAACGTTATTATATCGTCTGATTGTATTACGTTCAATCGAACAATCGTCTGGTGAACCGTCACACTCGAAGCCGTGTCAAACATTTCAGCGGCCCGGGGAAATGATATTTTTCGGTGCTACAGATAGGATATCAAGTGCACATAAGGGCATATTACTTTTACTAAACTACGGCTTCCGGGGGAAATTGTACGATCCCCCCCCCTTAAAACAGCCCTAGTCACTATCGACGCCGATGTAAACACCGGGGAAACGAAATCGCCGGGCGTACTGGTGTGGTGTAATTTTTACTAATGCAATGTACTTTTTTACGACTGTTTATAACGATCGAAACGTTTACGTTTTGAAAAAGAAAATTGTACACGTTCTCGGACGAAACGCCTGTGTAACTGTATCGTAACACCCATGCAGGGCGCGCGCGATTTTGCTCTCGACAGTTATTACATCCGATCGGATTTTTACCAGGTATCTAGTGAAACGTATCAATTGTACGCAACCCGCGATGCCCGGTCGTCGTTGGCTGTTCGTGCCGCTGATCGTTACGACCACCGATGCCGCGATCCTTGACCCTGCTATCTAATTAGTTCCACCGGAAACAAAATTTAATTTATCTATACGTGACGATGGCATTCAGTGCCGGATTACCCGTTAGGCGGAGTAGTCACCCGCCTTAGGGCCTTACTCATTTAAGGGGCCCTATGAAAACGGAAAACTATATTTTTTTTTTGTTTAATAATACCTTGTATTTTATTTACAAATTTACGGGACAAAAGTCATTATGAAATATGATATATATATAATAAGTTTTAGGTGTTATATGCAGTGATAATAATAAAATTATTTCGAAAAAAATAGAAACAGACAACATCTACGTAATTCAAAGAGTACAATGAGTACAACTTTCGATTTGAGTGTACAATAAAAATATGACTTTCGCACAATTTGGCGCCCCTTTGCAATTCGCGCACCTGGCGTAGGCACAGTTCGCCATACCCTCACTACGCCACTGCATTGATGTCACTTTTTAAACTCAGCGTAGCGACACGGACGATTCGAGTTCGTCGGATTTGCGACCGTAGTACCAATCTCCCGCCGAAGCCGAAGTAATGTCCGTGTTCAAGACTTAACGCGCAATAATAATACAAACCTAACGAGTAACGTTTCCTCCTCTCCGCGCGTTATTTTTGTTATTATTCGTACGGTGTATAAACGATTTGTAAACAGTTTTAAGCGCTCCATACGCATGTACTACGTGCGTACGGACAATAGCGCAACGCACGTAACAATATCGTTAGAGTTGGCGCATTACAATAATATTATTACTATAACAAACGGTTGTTGCCGTCAAACGAACATTTATCTACGTACGCGTATGATCCATTTGTATACATTTGAACATCTTGTAAAGGCTAAAAATATAATATAATAACAGTAATAAACTCTGTTAGCGCGTCCGACGTGAGCGTGGTGACGTTCCGTTTTGTTACCACGCATTCCTATGTAACCACTGTTACATTACGGATCGCGAACAGTAGTACGTTACGGATACAGACGAATACACCGGGTGGGCATTAACGTGCAACGGAGTAACCGTTCAATTAGAATACGCAACGGTCATATAAATCGATATTGAAATTCATTAAATTGTAGATAGAACAAACACAATGGTTACGGAAATTGCACGTAAAAATTGTGTTGCAGCACTCTTCAAGATTCGTTCTTATACAACAATAGTTTTAAAAAGAAAAATGACCAACGATAAATCATCAAATATTTTATTATTATTTAATGAAGTAATAGTATTTGTTTTTTTTTTTTTTTTTTGTCCAAAACTACCACGTTCTAATGTCCTAGATCGGCAATGTGCTCGCACCTCGAGGTAGGCGTACATCTATCAAAGTTGAACCCAAAATAAGCGATTAATTTGTGCTTACCATGTGAAAAAAAACAAAAAAAACCGTAGCGGTAAACTTTGTTTCACGGCAAAATCGTCGCTTTATGTTTATTCACACGTTAGCGTTTGGGCTGTTTGGTTCCGACGAGAACAAGGAAAATCTACGCGTAACTTTTGAACAGTTTTGCGAAAAATAATGTATGTAATATCACGTGAAACAATTTGACCACAATTACGTGTACCACAGTAGTCGTTCAATAATTATTTCGTCATATGCGTAGGACCAAAAGAAAGGTATTATTAGTATTTGCCCCTGGTTTCATAAATCCGGTTCAATAAAACACCCCAATCTGTTTCACAGCATAATATTTTAAAATTTCGTTAAAATATGCGGCAGCACGCACAATTATTAACATGTTTGTTTTACTAATCGTTCACGCCAATATCACTGCAGCTGTAGGATACTATCGTTGATTTTAGAATGTATACTATAATATATATTCTAAAATCAATGGTACCCCGAACGAACATTCGTTGTCAACGATCGATTATACTGGGAGATATTTTGTTCGAAAAACTACAATTTTTCATAGTGTTCACCCACGGTGTCCGGTCAATTCATCGTATTTCGAATTTATAGTTCTACAAGTGATCATCGTTCGTTAAGGAAAATATTGGAGGAAAAATAAACGAGAGTTTACGAGTTTACTAAGTCTTAAACATTCACGATTTTATCCGTTGTCCTCGTCCATATGCTTAATATAATCCGCCTCACCATCGCCTCAGTCCCACTTAAATTGACGATTTAATTAAATTGAATTGAATTCAAATATACTCGCCATGTAACGCGACCGATAGGAAAGGTCGAGCTATTATTTTCGGGCGAGTTTGTCGAAAACAGCAAACGGTGATCCGGGGCAAAGCAATGCAAAAAGAAAACTCTCGGTATCTCTGAAAATATCAACAATACAGCGTGTGTGTACGTGGTCGTGAAACACGAGCGATATCGAATTACGATACTACGTCGTTTTCGCGCCGATAGACAATATGTCCTTTTTCTTCGAATAGTGTTTTGTGCCCCGGACGTTTTTCAGCTGTATCCCGCGAACCGATTAACTACCCCGTAAGGGACGTGCGTCGCGATTCAAATCCGTGTTTCCCAACAAGATAGGTTGTTGAACAGGACCGTCACACTTATGTACGTGCGCGTTTGCCGTTGTTTTTTTACGCTACCGCATTTCTAAGGTTTCGAATATGGCGACGGACGTGGAAACGAAGAAATCGCGTGACCCGCACAATTCAATGAGAGGTCTATATGCGGTGGAGGTACTATTTACATTTTTTTTTCTCCAAACGCGTTAAACATCCCATTATAAAACATACCACTAGTCCCACTCAAACGAATAAATGTTGTTGATAAATGAATGGATGAACGTTAAATGAACGAAGATTTTACGGAGCAGGTAATTTCGGACCGCAAATGTGATGTGTACCCTGGGCACAACAATAATAAAAATAATAATAATAACAATAACACGAGATATACGTACAACAATGCACCGTGTGTGCGTGTACCGCATTATTGTGATGTGCAATTATTTTTACCTAAACGGACTGAACACGAACCGTATACCGTGTCGTAGTTATACCTACTCTTGGTAACGTTAGCCGTACGTACGGAAAAACAGGAATCGTGAAGGATAATGTTATTACAAGACCGGCCGGAAAGAACGTACATTGTTGTGTGCGCTGTACCTTCACAATATTTCGTTATGTACTCGGAAACGAATTGTGGGGAGGGGGGACACTGTTTCATGTTTTTTCGTATATTATAATTGGCGGGTATAAGCGTCGTGCAAAATTTCTGCGCGTTCGATTAGCGCTACGTTATTTCGAAAATATTTCTCCGTCCGACCGCGTGTTTTACAAGTAACGCCGACGTTGTAAAGAGGCGTTCGCTCTGGTTTTTCGAATCAACAGGCTAGGGAAAACGCGTCGTGTTTGCACCGCGGATTAATGTGTGTTAATGTTACTAGTACTTCGGGAGACAAAGAGAAAATGTTATTTCTCATTCGTGTACGTGCGTGTTATAAAGTCGGGGTCGTTGCCGACAAAACGATTTGTTCTCCCCTATAGTACGGACGTGAGCTGCGAAACGCTTTCACTCGTTTTCACGACGACGACGGAAAATGTATTCCATGCGTCCGCTCCTCCGGGGGCGTTTACTCCGCGCGCGGTCAAGGGTCGTTCTCTCGTGGGAATTATTTGGGGTGAAACACAATTAAACGCATAAAAATCGTGTAAACGTCGACGGTGGTGGTCGCGAAGTCGAATACACGAGAGTGCACAATACACGGGGATGAGATATGATAGCACACGCTATTATCACGTTAGATATATTATATATTCGGCCGGAGCGGAAAAAACGATTTTATTTTCGTCGTTATTTATTCTAATCGTACGGTCGCGTGATACTACGCGCACACCGATCCATCGATCATACCGATACGCTCGGAATCCGTACGTGATGTTTCCATCACATATCGTTTTGCGTCCGCGGACAATCGTTTTACAGCTGTCAGCAACAGTACATATTTTATGTATGTACACGTTAAACGACGACAAAGTTTATCCGTATCGAAATCGTACACACGTCGAATAGCGGCTGTACACAAAGGATAGAACAAATACGTCAATATATGTTTTGTATATATTCGTGAACATGGGCGCCCACAAGTAACTTTTCAGGGGGAGGGAAATAAAAAAAAAACTCTTAAATTCATCGTAAAGAAATGTTATTTCAACTTATAAATATAAATATGATATTATATGTATTGTAATATGCTATTATTTATATAATTAATATTTTTATGGTATATAATAATTAATTAAAATACATTTTAATAAGTTGAGCGCGAAATATAGAAGAAAAAAAATGTAATGTATTTTTCTGTATCTAAATAAAAACTGCAAATGTCTTCGTTTTATTTCAAAAATATTAATGAAAACTTCAATAAAACTATTCTTATTCAACTTCACTCTTTCACGATGAACACTCATCATGCTCAAGCCACTTAAACGGTCCTTCACCTGTTATTGATCGAAGGCATGTTTTTACTCTTCTCAGTGTACTGAATGATCTTTCTACTGTGCATATTTTCTTGAATTATAAGTTCATTTAATTTTTCCAGAGGGGGGGGGGCAAGTGCCCCGTCTTGTCCTCTCCCCCCCAATGAGCGCCCATATTTGTGAGAATAACTTACGAAAGCATAACATAATTGTATTGTGTTAACCGACGCTTTACCGCTTGAATAAAAATACGTTTAATGTATTTACGCTTATAGCTGCGTTCCCATCATTATTTCATGTGTGTGTGTGATAGAATAATCCAACCTAACCTTTTGGTTTTCTTTGAAAATATTCACCGGTAGAAATGTGTGATCCATGTTATTATTTTCAATAAAGTACGATTAGCCTGTGTTCAAATAAGTATATTATTTCTCGGGCGCACATAAATAATGGATAGGTTAGAATATTATCAAACACAACATCATGTACGTGTACAAAAAACGCGAATTGAAATCAATATTTATTTGTTGTATTTGAATGGTCACACATTCTTCATTAACGATAACATTATATACCCGCAATTAGTTTTTGGACTTTTTCTATGTAGTGTACCGTGACTACGAACAATTAATATGTTTCTCGCATCATTCAGAATCTAAAAAAAAATAACGATACTATTTTGTAATAGTAAATCATTTTCAGCCAATGTCTTGATGAAAAGGCTAAAAGGACAAAACGGAAGTAAAGTCATATGCTATTCACAACTAGCCTAGTCATTCATTATACACGTGAAATATCCATCATGTTTTACAATAAATAATAATATTATTACAACGCGATTAACTTTAATTGACTGTTTACTACACAATATCGAATACTGTAATATCTTATGTTTGTTTTTCTATTAGATACATAAGACCTAAAAAGATCTTTTTGTAAAGGAAACAGCCGTCGTTGAATCATTTGTTTAAAAACACGCTGAACCGACGCGTTTTTAGACTTGTTTCGTCACACGAGTTGTGCCAGTACTACGCAACAATGGTAAATCTATTAAAATCCTACGACGACTTCTGGTAGCAGCCGTACACACGTCCTTCGATGAAAATAAAATATTGCGTTAACGTCGAACATCATGCCTGTGCTCGTTACATCCTGCGCGCTTATTCCACGACGTATTCGTATACCACTACACAATACGTACGTATATTACGTAATGCAAACAGTGTCCTGGTCAGCGGGACATTGTACGTACGCGCGCAGGAACAACACGATTGTACGCATACTACTGTACACGCGTACCGGACAATGATATGGACCGTGAGTGCGTACGAGTTGGATTTGGTGGCGGAGAGGCGCAAATGTGATAAAAAAAATAGTGAAAGAAAAAATAAACTATCCTTAGAAAGCAAAAGTATGCCAGCGCTAACGGACTCGCATGGCATCCCTCCCACGAGTGCTCGTAACGGACCCCGTGAAACCGGGAGCACCGGCGATGGCGTTTTGGGTGGTGGACGTCCGAGGGTGTGCGCCGTGACACGAGATCCGCTCGTGGAACGTTGAGGACACACACTTTTCGGCCCCGAAACCAGTTCGAATCGGATTAGTTCGGGCCGGGGTGCAGTAGTGTTATAATGATAAAAATGAAAACCGTGTGCGCGTGTTGCGCAGAAGTGGCATGTACGTGCTTGTGCATTGTAACGGTGAGCCGTTGGAAGGGTTGAGCGAAGAAATCGAAAGTGTCCTGCGCGCGTATTACATGTGTCTTACGAAAAGGTCTCCGACGGTGGTCAACCCCGACGGTACACATACACATACGTACAAATAATACGTACAATACTCGCGTCCGTTCGCTTTTAACAACCAACGTCATATATATATATGTATAAATTGTACACATGTGAGAGAATATATGTGTATACATCGCGTGTACTTATTTTTATACCCTTTTACTTATTTTTTTTTTCCTCCCAAATCCAAAACCCATTCTCCTGCGCCTGTTGTTGACCCGCGCGCGCGCGCGCGGACAATGCACGAGTACACACTATATTATATGCACGGTTGCGTAAATCAAGAGCTCTCTCCACCGCGGTGGTCTCTGCGCGTACGTATGTACACGTATACACACGTGTGTTTAATGTTATTACGAGCGCGGGTATAAAATAAATCAGAAGCTATCACGTAGCGCGTCGATGTGCAAGAAAGAAAGAAATGAAAGGAAAAAAAAAAGGATTATATGGGACTCTTCGCGCGCGCACGGTTGCACGTCAAATTATACGGCTCTTATATATTATATAGCATACATATTTATAGCGTTCTGTTGATGCTGCTGTTGCTGCTGCTGCTTCTGCTGGTGCGGTGTCCGGCCGGTCGTTAAGTTTCTTGTCGTTTTATGCTCTATTTTTTTTTTTGCCCCCATTTTGTTACGGGTCGTTGTATACGCTCAGGGACGTGTACAGGGACAGTTATGCGTGCGCGTATAACGCGTATAATATTATATCCTGCGACGATATCTGTTCTTTTTCTCTCTTTCTCTCTCTCTCTCTCGCTCTTTTCTCCAAACCATCTATCCTTTGACCCGTTTTGTGCGTGTTTGTATATTGTATTATACGGTCGTTGCGCGCACGCGGTTGCACTAAAATCCCAGCTACCGATGACGGTTCCACGTTATTATATATTTATACGGATTTTTCGATTTTTTTTTTCTTTCTTTTCCCGAAATTCCTCAACCCTCTTGCACCGCATTATAATATCCTGTACGCAACGACTTTTTCTTACTTATCTGTGTACAATACGGTTTTACAGGACACCCGCCGTGCGAAATACACACACACAAACGCTCTCGCGCACATGCACGTGTTATCAAAGGACGAGTTGTTGTACTCGTTCGTAAATGTATATTTTCATTATAATGCACACGAGAGTAAGTGACGAGAAAATTATGTTTGATTCCATCGTCTTTTTTTTTTTCATCTTCTTCTTCCAAAATAAAACGTCCACCGAGGATTATTCACATCCATCACGGACTCGATGTTGTTGTAATACTATTATTATTATACAATACGATAGCGTTATAACTTCTAAGCTACGGTACACGTGTGGCACATAACAATTGATATCCGATAAGAATCAATGTAATACGAAAAATCAAACGTTGACCGTTCGCCGTAATAAACTGTAATATTATTATTATTGCTTATTGACAATGTGTGTATAAATATTTTGAAACGATAAAAAAACGTTTCATCTGTGATCCGATGAATCATAATGCACACGAAAAACAACTCGTATAAATAATACAGCATGTTATATTACACGTCGATTGCGTGATTACACGATTACACGTCTATTGTTATTGTTATTGTATATAGTTATGTAGTTATAAAGACGTAAACAATTATTATTTGTGCACAATAAATAAATGCGTTATACGTTTACCTAGGTTTGATTAAAATATTCATTATAAGTTAGTGTTTTACTTTACTTTCTGTGTTTAATCGATGTTTGTCCTTGGCTCGCGTCCTCCAAATAATTGCAGGTTTTGGTCATCATTTCATTACGAATGTCGAATGTAATCGAAGAGTTTTTAGCATACGCATTTTATGTACTGATTATTTGGTTAATAAACTGTAACATATGAAACAATGTTTCAATGTTACACAATATAAGAAAACAGCATTGCGTAAAACCGATCGATTGACAGTAAAGTATGTGTTAAGTTAAAGTAATTATAAAAAAATGATAACAGAATATATTGTTGACACGTGTAATCGCTGTAGAACGCAGATGTACACGAGTAGAAAAATATAATTACATTTTTGCAAAATAAATCATCAACCGCGCACAGATTTGCACTTGGAACACAATTTTTATAGCGATAGTCTATTATAATACTTCGAATTCGAAAAATATATTGAATAACAATATCGCTGTTGTATTGATTATACAGTTAAAATGCAATCGAGTAATGTTTAAGCCGTTTGGGAATTGTATTCCTGTACATAAAATATGGTAAGTAAAGTAAAATATTATATAAACTTCGAGTACACGTCTTGTTGAACTAATCAATTTGCTTGTGAATTCGGTCCGAATAATTCAATCAGAATCCAATAGTACTTCCGTGGCCGTGTACACCCAAGACGTATGTCTGTCTCCTTCCTGCCTCCGCCTACCGCTCTTACAACATTCTTTTTCTCGCCGCCCTCTACGCATGTACCCGTCTATGCGTGCGCAATAACGACAAATACTTTGCCAGAATATGATGATGATGTTAATGATCATCATCATTAAACTATTAGAAATGTTTCCCACCGACATAATACGCGTCCACATCGCACCACGTAGTTGTACCGTGTGTTGCGCGTACAACGATATAATTTATAATAATACACGTGTGTACATAAAATAGCGATTAAGTCAAACGTGCATATCACCGGCGACGCGTTATACGTTGCGCTCGGATCGATTGTTGTCGTGCGCGCGCGTACGGATACATATTACGTGCGTGTAACTTTTATTATTACACACACGTAGTGTCGGCGGTCCAAATAAAAATGAAGACGTCAAAATCGCAAACCTACGCAGTACACCTCGTGCACGCTCACCACCTGACAATAAGACCTCGTTGCGTGGCGTAATATTATAATATACGCGTGTAGAATACGTATTTCGCGTGCACGATACACGTTTTATTGTACCGTTATGTATCCGCGTGAAAGTGCACACAGCCGAATAACCGCGTGATGGGGTTGTGCGCGAGGGGGATGATTATGAATGTTGCATATCGCACACGCGTACTGCGACAGTAACATTGGCCTTTTGGGGGCGCGGTAGTCGGGCGAAATAAAAATGAATAATAACAATTATGATCGCCATCGTTGTCGCGCCATCAGCCTATTGGTCGCGCACACCTACCAACCTACCTACCTACCTACCCGTATTACGTTTTATTTCATTATTATTACACACATCCGATTTTACTCCTTTCGTCGACACGCACCCGTACAAACGACATGCGTATACCATGTCCATTATCAACGAACACACGTATATAAGTACGCGATCTCCATTGTCTTGCCGTCTCCCGACACCTGCCAACCGCCGCGGCCGTTACCGCTACCGAGTGCATCGCGTACCGGAGTGTTGTACACGCGCGTTAGTGCACGTCCTCTGTTGTTCGACGGACTCGCGCGAAACGAATATTTTTACGGGACCACGTGTGTGATATTCGTCGGACGCCGTTTTCCATTCGAAGGATTGGTTTTGTGTCGTCAGCAGAAAATCGTACATAAAATTGTACGCGGTAATAAAATACAGTACATAATAACATATATAATGCGGTACGATAAAATTATATTAGTCAAATTATTGTTCGTCCATAACTGTTATTCGATTTACGTTATTATCTTTTAATCGTATACAATTGTTTACTAATCATATAACATTTCATCAATTGAGAACGGCTGGGCCGATTTGGCTCAAATTTTTTTTAATTTTTCGTAATTGCCAGGAGAGGTTTTTACCAAAAGAATGTTTGGAAAAGTGCTATTGTTTATTAAATCGTAGTTTAATTTAATAATTTGTGACCCGGTCGCTAACTGCGCAATTGAAAATGAATTATTAAATGAAACTATTAAAAAACTATTAAAAACTATTTAAAAACTATTAATTTTATTTTTGGTATTAAATTACGGGTATTGCGTAAATATTAAACAACAAGATCCCGCAACAGGTGCCAAAACAATCAAGAATGTTAGTTCGAAGAATTATTATGCATATCGGTTGATGATTAGACGCGATCAGGACAACATTATTCTACAATGTCGTGAGCTTTATCAACAATTCATGGTCGATATGTATGAAAAGATAGAGTGCGAACGATTTCGATACTTGCGATTCAATCAAAAAAAGCTGCGTGCGGAAGATTCTCAAAACAATTGTTAGATATCGGTGATGGGAAAATTACTACAGATGAAACGGGATGTATAAAATTACCGACCGATTTCTGCACAATCATTGATTCGCAAGATGCTCTTATTCACCAGATATTTCCCAATGTACACAGACAATACACAAATCATGAGTGGCTGGCAGAAAGAGCAATTTTAGCAGCAAAAAATGTTGACGTCAACGAATTGAATCTCAAGATACCTATAACATTTATTACTAAGAGACTTTGTGTCATACAAATCTATTGATACAGTTTGCGATACTACTGAAGCTGTGCACATATGCTTCTCCCGTCTGGGCATCCAACATTTCTTCGGCTAGCTGGTCTAAACTTGAAAGGCTTCAATCAAAATCTCTCCGACAAATTGCAGGACAACCCTGGTTCGTAAACAACAAAACCATTCGTCACTTCACCGACATTCTACCCATCAAGGACTACATAAATCAACTTTCCAACTCCGTTAAAATCCAAATCATCCATTTTCCACACAATCACATCTCCGACATCAGCAGAAGAACCGCAATCACCCAGAAATGCATCAACCGTCCTATTGACTTCTGACTTCCAAATCCAACATAAGTAAGCCCATGAGCGTATTTAGTTAGCAACACTTCAGTTCCAATCGTTCTCACTAGCAGAAGCTAAGCGCTTGAAACAGTGTAAAACAATCAAAGCAATGCAATACCGAAGCTGTAATTATCCAACAGTTTTTAAACTCATTGGATTTACTAGGCGAGTAGTAAATAGCCTAACTAGGCTAACCAGATAATTACCAACGGGGTTTTTTTTTTTTAATAAAGATTTTAAATACATATCTGTGCGATAGCGTTACGATTGTGTAGATTTGATTTTTAATCATTTATAATTCGTCGGAAAGGATGTAATATTTCTTCCTCACGTACCCCACAGCCCTTTTTTCGCTTTTTCGTATATATTTAAGTATTTTAACCACGATTATATCATGTTTAGCGTGTACTATTACACGTTATCCGCGGTGCTCTTTCGATCGTAAATGTAATAATAATAAAGTGCACTGTCCGTAAACATTTTTATGTATGTGTGTGTGCGTTTATCGTAGATTTGGGTTGGTACATGCGTGTACTACAGTAATTAAATCTAATCGAGAGGGAGGAAAATTGAAGACAGCACACGCAGCAGCAACGCGTCACACAAAGGACTACCGCCCACCGAAAGATTTTACGAAGCCCTGTGCACAAAGGACGTAGATATCGTCCCGGTTTTACTTTTTTTTTTTTATTATTTTATTCTACATATATTATTATTATTTTATATTCTTTTTAACCCCAATGTTCAATTTATTGTTTAGTATAAATATACGATCAAAGGCCCGTCTCACACACCGACCGACGTTTCCGATTACTACTTATACTCGTACGCACGTCGTGTACAAATAATATTACGGACGCCAATTTTTACTCGTTCTTTATTCTCCGACAAATACTTTTTACACCGGTGCCCCCGTGTACCTATATCGGTTTACCAAAGTACACCGACCGAGTGACGTTTTTTTTTTTCTTCCCCCTTTCATCATCATCATCATTATTATTATCCTTTTCACAGGTTTTTTCTTCGTTTCACAAAACGTTTTCCACACATTTCGTTTTTACCTATACATAATCTTATGTGTATTATGTACGCGTAACAGAATAAAAATGTGGTAAAAAGATCATATAGCGACGGGAAAAGGAAAAAAGAAGAACTCGGATTATCGCTATATCGCCGTCGCCATGCGCCTCCTACATGGACCACGAATTACTGTTTATGCACCTGAAATACACACGTGTATCGTATTTCATTGGAATTTCGTTTTCTAATTATTCACTTTATTTCCGCGATATTCTTCGCGTTGAATCAATCAACGAAAATCAATCAAAAAATATTTGCACGCACAAACGTGACTGAATATTAAATAATACCAAATATTATACATGCTAACGCCTGTTTTTTTCTTTGTCGGTATATAATTAATCGCTAATCTGTCACACACGCGTAAAAAACGTAATGTTACTTGAGCGTATGGAATCCAGAAGCCATCGTTAAATACGTATATTGATAAAAAAAAAAAACTATCTAATACCGGCGTTGACTTATTCTCGTACCGTGTATCTATTGTATATATTATACGCTTGGACCACGGCCAGTTATTACTGAATTCAGGAAAAGGATTAAAAATAAATAAAAATATTATACACAATTTTATTATGTTATAAGGTGACTGGAAGCGATTTGGTATGGTATTATACAAATTAATCATAATATAATACAAAAAATCGCAGAAATTAATGGATTTAACAAACTGAAGAGTAACAGAACACGGTGAACTGTATGTATATGTATACGCACGGGTTCGTGTGTGCATTAAATACATTAATTATGTAACGTATATACACATTATAATGTCTATACATATAATCCTATATGCATATATACATTATTATGTCCGTACACACGCTCTTACTAAATCACTAAGTTTATATGTATAATACACACACACACACACACACACACACACACACACACACACACACA
>NW_020273549.1:114775-153282 GCF_003268045.1 Sipha flava | reverse complement strand
ACACACACACACACACACACACACACACACACACACACACACACATACGTATATTTACGTATGATAATAATAATATAATTAAATATTATGTTAATAAAGTATTAGGTAGCATAAGCTGATGGATATCCTCGTACCTGTACGCAATACAACTGTTTAGGCAAATCGTGTATTTTCAGTTAATGTCGAACGATTAATAACGTTATTCGTGCACCCGAAGAAATGTTATGTATAACATGTATGTCTCGTAACTTATCTGGGAACCAGCTGATACAGATGTAATCCGTCATAAATAGCCAATTAATATGTACCGTACCAGTTCTATCATTACAAAACCTAGTCCTGTAGCCGTATGACTACGATCTCCTTGTATTATAATATGTATTTGACTCACTTTGAAAATCGTTTCGCTAACAGTTTAACGATGACTGCAGCGGCGGTTTGCACGTACGTATTTTAATTAGATTATTATTTCTCGTTCCTCGAGTTGGACCATTGGGTTTTTATATCGGAAACGTACGTACAGTGCGTGTATAGCTGTATTTCTAATATGCGGTGACGATGTTGACACTAGGCGCACGTGTCCGTATATACGCATTCGTATATGTGTAATATAAATTTATAGATGAACGGGCGCGTGTGAAGAGGACCCGGGAGGGTATTACTTCCGGTCAAGCTGTTAACCAGGGTTATACTGTTTCAATTAACGACTGAGATCCCTAGAACAGCGGCGGTGGCGGTACCAAGTATATACAAAGTATATGCACACAACGCGAACGCAGCAGTGATGGTATTCGACACAAACGATAATAATAATTAACCACTCTGACCGTCGTTTTTTCACTTTGTCGTTCTATATTATACACGTGTTCTATTTGTGTACACTTATTAGTCATAGGTCCGACGATGTAACGTATTATTATAGAATGCGTATTATAAACGCAAGTACACGCGTACGATCGAATTTCATACAATAACGGTGTAACGTCGCGGTAATAATAACGATGAAAAAATAATCCACCTGCAGCAACTGGTCATTTTCAAATATATTCCGTACACGATACACTCGTATCGTATGTAATAAGTGCATAGCGCGCGCGACGGGGGTTCGTGGTCGGGGCATTAAATTTGCAGGGTCTTATGTACGTGGGTAAAATTATAATAATGTGTTCGTTGTATATTAGCCGTGCACGTGTAACACACGAGCGGAACCCTCGAACGATTGAAAAACAAAAAAAAAACAATTCGCGTGGTAATTACTAAAAGTTTGCTTGTACTGCGCGTTTGATGTGCGTTATCGTCGTACTCCCGCGAAAAGAGAATCGGAAACTTCCCCTTAATATCGTTTTCGAGTGTGCACCATCAACAATAAGAAAAAACAAAAAAACAAACGAGATTCGACGAGACAATAAACGTTGAAATGAGATGTTTCTGATGTTCTTTTAGTGGGCGGTAGAGGGTTTAGCATTAACACGCGAGCAATTTAATTGTTACGAATTATTTTCATCGTCGTCTTGACGATTTAAACGGCTTTACGCCAGCTATAGTTTCGGAAAAGGCAAATCGTTTTTTATAACATTGCAGTCAATGATTGACAATTAAGATAATAGTAAGTAATATAATACATTAATTTTAATCTAAGACTACTAGTTTCTTGAATGCATAAAAATACAAATTATTATACTTTCCCTCATACTTAAAAAAAAAAAAATATCTGTTTCTTAGTTCATATGATTATTGATTTTTAATACATATTTTTCCTGATTTTGGGGGGGGGTTAATTCCCCCCCCCCCCCGTGGATCCACCACTGCGGTCGTGATATTTTCTTCGGCACCGCGTGATCGAACTAGTATTTTGTTACGAGTACGCCGTAGGTAGTGCATCGGCGTCGATGTCGAACACGAGTGTCTGCGAAACGTAAAATATGTAAATGTAAATGTGATAATTTACGATGTTTTTAACACGTGTAAACCCTTATAAAGTAAGCAATAATGTTGTCCGTAAGGTTTGCGCGTTCGATACGAGTGCGTACAATCGTTTACGTTTTTATCGGCGCGTACGAGATTTGTAGTTTCGTCCCGATGATAAATGGAAATAAACCGTATTGTCGCGTTAATAACGTGCGTTTACGCGTGCGCGCATCTACTCGCTGCACTAGTGCGTATTGTAGTGCGCGTTGCATGTCGTGGACAATTAATCGTAAATCATTGCTAATTTATATATGCGCCGCGGCGGAAAACGGTTACGTGCACGGTACACGTGCGCATGTAACATTTACATTTCAAAGCGACGAAAGGATTAACAACCGTTCGAAATCACATTTGAATACAGCACGCGTGTTAGACTTACTGTTGCAAACCAACATGCGTATTCGTGCGCATGCCCGGAACGGACGTTTTCGCCGATTCCGCGGTAATTCGAACCCTGCGCAACGTTACAGCGGCACTGGCGTACATTATTGTAATCTCGCGCGGTTATAATCGTAGGAGCAAATAGGGGTGGAGGTCTTAGCCCTTCTAGGATTACTATAGTCCCCACCACCAAAAACTAATGATTTCACTGCGCGTTTTGTTACGTCGTAAAAGCATCCAGTATGGACCCCCTTAAGCCCCCCCCTCCTCGAATTACAAACTATGATATGTGGCTATGATATTTTACGTGTACGTTGCGGCGTCATCGTCGTCGTGGCACAATGATCGTAGAAACACCGTTTAACGTAAATGACATCCCGATCCGGCTAACAGCTCGATCGTTTTAAATGCACGTACTCGCACGACGATATTGTATTTTTAAATATACCCCGCGCAGATGTATTTACACGTGCGATAAATGTTGTTTGGGTCAGCGTAAGGTAACACTATACAAATATTATCGACTGTACGAGTCCGTATACCTCCGCGTGTCAAAGCAGTCCGGAACGATCGATAAACATAAGTACATATTTGTGTACGACCGCATATGATCACTTATTTACTTCGATTTCAAAACTCGAAAACGATTTACGTAGTGTACGAAGTTTACGAACGGAAACAGTTATTATACAGACTATTAGTCTTACAAGTCAACTGATACATATTTATACGTACATATACGTCCACAGAGTAGTATTTTTAAACCATATCGTTTAAGGGATAGCTGTACACATCCTTCGCGTTACTTTTAAGTGTTTTTCCGTACACGTGTAGTTATAAACACGCGCTCATACTCACGCTCAGGCGTATAAATGTGCAGTTAGTCCCCGTTGGTTATAAAAAGTGATTCGATGGTAACGTATTTATTTACATCTTAAACGAATACAAATCGATTTTACGCCTTATAAATTCATTTCGTAGTCGTCTTAGTGAAATCGGAATAATCGTTGATCGCGTCAAACATCGATTCATGAAAAATGTCAAGTTGAAACGGTGCATACGGACACTACACAAACTGCGATAAGAAATAATGAAAACTTCTGGGAAAGATTATTCGGATTAACTTTTTTATTTTTTTTTTTAATTCTCGAACATTAAAGAGTAACTTGATTCCGCTATTTTATATTACTAACCTAATTATAAATATTATTATGGACGACAAATGCATAATATCGGTTTAACGCTGTACAAATTCTTTTCGTGAATAGTTGACTGGATCGAATACTATCGGAATTTCATTAATCACGTACGTGGACAAACGTCAGGTTATTAAGATAGTTGGCACGACTCCGAGAAGAATTAATAATAATGACGGCTTCTAATGCTCAAGTTAATAAGCCCAAAACAGTCGTATGTTATTTAGAATGAAAACCATTACTTAGATAATAGGTATTTCGACGGCTCGACGTTTCAGGACTTCGATAACCAAAACGATAAGATTCAAATGTAAAAAATGAACTCGTCTACACCAGACAAAAATACGGTACACAAAATGTAAACACAAGTATAAGTGTGGCAGAAGAGTGTATATTCAAACTATTTTTTTCCGGTTTAGTCAACGCCTATACACGATGAGTTATACACTTTCAAATTATTTAATTTTTATTTGGTAACAATTTACACATTCAATGTGTTTTAACAAAAAATAAATATGATATACAAATGGAATGCTTAGAACAACAGACTGGTATTAATATTTTTATGTTTTTAACGCATGAACATACTCTACACAGTAAATTATACGTATCGTTTTATTATAGTGAACAGTATTTAACAAACCTAAAATTGATAAAAAAAAAATCGATAGTCCATATGCAGAACTGAAGTGTATCGTTAATAGAATCGTATATGTACATATTCTGTGTATATCGGATGGCGAATTACGACCAAACTTACGGCGCTACTATTAACACCTACCTACTAGGTATTCCTTATTGGAGTTGTAGAAAAGCTTCTCAACGGCTGAAGGTCCCTTGGATCCTAAGATTTTTCGGCTGATGAAATTCGAAAAATTGTGATATCTTTGCTATGATTTTACGTACGCGGCATCTGGGGTCCACCATCTGGCGGACACATATTTCCCGGACTCTGATAGTCGAGTATGTGTAAAGTTTTTTTTATAATTTTTTCTGGACCGCGAAAAATTCGGTAGTTTTCAAAACGAATCCCCTTGAAAATTGGTCGGCGGTTTTTGCGCTATACGTACTGTTCATAACGTCGTACACATTTTTTAAACATAATATTACACCGCACGTTTTACGCGGTAGCTACGTCGACATTGTTGGAGTTCACATTAACCTATTTGTACCATTTACCCGTTGTAACTTGATAGTACCGTAATTTTTAAATCGTAAGATATACCACTTGGAAACGAACTGTGGGCGATTGACTCGTACCGTGGCATGGAAAGACGACGGCGAGTGCATGTTTTTAGGTATTTTATTTTAATTTTATATATTTTTTTTTTACCAAAGATTCAAAATTAAATTATCTTTTTTATATATATATCCATACGAAACGCGTGTTTCCTATGGTCTCATCGGGTCTCTCGATCCATTAGTCGGCGCAGCCCAATTAAATAAGCGGTTGACAGTGTTCTCGTGTAAGCCGATCTAATACAAGTATACAGCTACCGCTGTACTCTTCCACTGGTCACTGCTACTTTACCACGTCTAACGCTGTACGATCACTTAACTACCGCATAATATACCACGGTCTTATATTTATACATATTATCATCGTACACACGAGCCGACGTTACAGGTTGTGTGATTTATTCAAAAGAAACGTCCGACGATTAATTCTGTCACGTCGTGGTCTGTTTTTCTCCCCGGTTTTGAAAACGAATTTTCATTGCGACAGAAAAAAAAAAACTTATAATAATAGTAATATATTATGTATTATAATATGTGTATATATAAAATCGGTGACCACCGCTGCCTGCAGTATTCGGTGGCGGCGGCGACGGTGTTACTCGCTTGGCCATTTCTATTTTCTGATAATTTTTATTACACTATTTAATCAACTCCGGACAACGACTCCTGAACTGACCGCGTAGTGTGAGACAGAGAGGACGAGAAGGAGAATAAAAGATTATGTATACACACGTGAAAACTTGTCCGTATAATAAACGATGACAAAACGAGCTTTGTACGGCTTTACGTATTATATAATTGTACACCTATGTACGGAGAAAACGTCTTAATCGACTAATCGTCGTACGGTAGCGGTCGCGCAGGAGCGAGTGGCATTCGAAATCGGTTTCTACCTATATTATCATTTATACGCATATAATCGTATACGTGTACGTATGTGTGTGTATGTGTGTGTGCGTGGACGGCATTGCACAAAGACGTGTATCCTTTAAGTGGTACACGCGCACAAATCTAAAAATCTTCGTCCGAAGCGCTCGGTCATTTTTCACTACGTTTCGTACACTCCTCGCAGTGTACACGTAGAATATTATAAATGTATTTATACACCCGTATATGTGTATATATATATAAATACGTATACAACGATCGTCTAGACGCTTTTAGCGCGTAATATTTATATTAAAACAAATTCATCCACACGAATAATTTACGTCCTATGCGTTCCTAATATGCGCGTGCGTATACGAATCGACGACGACGACGACTCGTTCGCTGAATAATATAAAAATAACAAACGAACAACCGCGGTACGTGCGTACGCGTATTGATGTACATTTGCAAAAAGTGCTTTATTGACGACGATAATAAAGTCCTGACGATTTACCAATCGAGAAGACAGAAAATGTAATTCGCATCGAAATTGTTCTATTGTCTGTTATTTTGTTTTCCGACAAAAAATAATAGATCGAATTTATTGAGTTTACTCAAGTATTCAATCTGTAACGTCTGACAGGTGTGAGTTAACGGTTCATTCGTGTTTTAAGTTTAGATGAGCCTAAATTATAGATCGTCTTATGCAGTCGACCTCGATATGCGCGTATGCAACAGAAAATCTGTCCCTCTAAACTTTAAACACTTATTATTTAAATATAACATTAGATCGGGGTATAGTTTTGATGAAATAAAGTACATGATAAATGAAACTAATTACGTACATAATTTAAACACGTCTTGAAAATGTAGTAAAAGCTCGAACGCGTCTTACATAATTATTGTGTCCACGCGTAAAAATTACTTTGTACTTTATACGCATAATATTTTGTGGTCGTTTGGAAGTATATAATGTTTACAATGATGTGCATGGAAATTATGAAATCGACGAAAAAGTTCCACGACAATAATATAATAAAAACATACTATGTGAACGCAATGAGCATACGTGCGCACAATTATTACTGTACAAACATTATCGGAATGATGCAAGTATTTACACATATTATTTGTACGCGATTAACAAAAAGAGATTGTATTATTTACAATATATGCGTAATGAGTGCTATACCTAATACAGTACCAGCAACATATTATGTTCAGATTTGTAAACGCCATGTACCAATAAGTATACGAACTATATTGTCTCCGTTTAAAATAATTGTGTTATTATATATTATTTACAACTTAATGTGCGATTACAGCGAATAAAAACAAGAGTGATAATTGACTGTTATGCAATTAAAAACATGGTATACAAATAAAAACAGTATAATTATACGATGACATAAATATAAAGTAAATCGTGTTTATATTGTTGAACAGTCAATTATTTTAAAACGCCAAGCAGTGCTTAAAATCTCGATGTTGTTGCCGTAATAAAAAAAAAGTTCTATGTTTAGGTAACATATTGTTATTGATTGTAATACATTATTGATTTGCTTAATATTGATTATGTGTGTACGCGAGTACACGATAACGGCCAGGCCCATATTTATGGGGGGGGGGAGCACGCGTAGGCACATGCCCGGGGGCATAAAGTCTCAAGGGCGATAAAATATTTTAGCAAAATTAATTTTAAAAATTATGTACCTAATGGGAAAAATATAAAATAGTATGTTTTATCATATTATAATTTGTTAATTAAAAAAAAAAGGAAATTGTTTTATTATATTATAATTTGTTTAATTTGTTAATTAAAAAAATAATTAAACGATTTTCATTTATAAGTTATATTTTAATATTAAATAATCTCGATTATGGACGAAATAATAAGTGTTATAATATATTATTTATTTGGGGGGGGGGGGGGCATAAATTATAAGCTCGGGGCGCCAAATTTTTAAATACGGACCTAACAACGGCATGTGAAATATAGAACTTACGAATGTAGTCGTGTACCACGTTTCATGCCATCGCGTTTAACTATAATAAATAATATAATGCGTGCGAGTATATTCATAATATGAGTAATGCAACCAAGAGTTAAATTTAAAACTTATTATTTTTCACCACGATATAGACGCTTCTTGTTGAAAATCTAATATTAGTTCTAATCTGTTGCTTGTGTCGATAGGACGTGTGTTTCTGTTCGAATATCTGAGTTCGGTGCCGATTTTAATATCTATAGTCATTAATTTTATTTATAATGCCGTGTGTAAGTTGTAACCAAATGATGTCGCCGAGTAAAAATATTATATGATGTGAATGCAGATCCAATTTTCACCTATCGTGCACACAAATTGGTAATATTGCAAACTTTAATAAATTAAGCAGAAATAAAGATTTATGGAAATGTGAACCTTGTTCAAATAAACATAATTTCACTATCCTTAAGGTGAATAAAGATTTAAGCAATGAATTCGAACGATCAGAAAAGGACAGTATAACTGATCTAGGTGATATCAAATCTTCTATTAAATCGATTTTATTTAAATTAAAACAGTTGGGTGTATTGAATAAATAATTTAATGAAGTAAAGGAATCGATAATTTTCTGCTCAAATAAAATTGACGATTTTTCAATCAAATTAGATAATCTTGTGTCTAAAGTTTATGAAAACGGTAAGAAAATAACCAAAGTCGAATATAAATGTAATAAAATGCAAGAAATTGATTCATTAAAAAGAACTCAAAATATTAGCGAACAGGTGAAATTAATGAATAACCTAGATATTTCGGGCATTCCCAACACAACGAATGAATCTTTATTTGATATACTTGTAAAATTTTCTAGTAAATATCAACTTAAAAGAATAAGATAGGAGTAAATTATATTGCAGCAAAATACGTAATGATTTAAAAAGCAACATAGTTGTTATTTTTAATAACAACAAAAAAGAAGAATTAATTAAAGCTTTCAAAACCCAGTGTAAAATCAAATCTATAATTGCAACTGACTTATACTCAAACTTTAACCCAACATGTATATATTTAAATGATCAAATGACGATGGAGAGAATAAGAAAACATTATGGGCTACAAAACAAGTGGCAAGTAAATATTGTTACAAATATGTTTGGTCAAACAACACTGGAGTTTTTTTGAAGAAAAAAGAAGGTGATATGGGCACACGTGTGAGTACATTATCGCAACTAATGACGATAGATCATATAAAACATACATTTAACCATAAAATAGTTAAATGTTTGTGGAAATAGTACCTGCTTCACGTTCATCATCTTATCTGTATAACTTTGATTTTAAATATCATTACAATACAAATTATTTATAAGTAATTTTTGTAGTTTTTCTTATTATTATCTATGTCTTTCCAACCAAATATTCTAAAAGAAATTAATTCTAATAACAATGTCGCTAATAAAATAATTGATAATTTAACTGATATTGTTTTTAATTCTAATGACTTATTTTTCATTGTAATATTCGTAGATTAATTTGCACTTTAACGAAGTCTTGGTTTATCTGAAAACTATTACACAATCATTTGAAATTATTATTTTAACTGAGACCTGGTTAATTGTAGATTTAAATTTTGACATTAATGGATATAAAACATATCATTCCTTAGGCTTGTTAAATAAAGCTGATGGTGTTACTATTTTTATTAGAATTAATGTAATTATCACGGATCTTAATACTAATATAACAGATTGCAATTCTATTGAAATTAATTTTAAATTCAACGAACTTAATTATAAAATTATAGGAATTTATAGATCACCAAGTTTAGCTATTAATAATTTTTTAATGGGCATTGATGCTTATTTGTCAAACATTTCTAATACATATAAAGTAATTATCTGTGGTGATATAAATATTAATATCCTTGAAAAATTAAGTAATGCCTCTAATTATTTAAATATTTTGGCAACGTATAATTTTATTTCATGTATTGACTCTTATACTAGGGTTATTAATACTCCAATTTCTTGTATTGATCATATTTTTATTAGAAATATTGATAAATCTAAAGCAAATTCTTTTGTTATTAAAACGGATATTAAGTATCATTTTAGTTTGGCTTTCTTTATAAATAATGATTTAATATATAAATAATTAAGTTTAATAACAAAAAAATTATTAATTTCAATGTATTAAATACTTTAATTTTTTCATTTGATTGGCAGAGTTTACATAATGCTAATGATATACACATATTGGTAGAGAAATTAAACTATAAAATAACTGAATTAATTACTAGTGCTGTTAAAGTTACTATTACTTCAAAAAGTAAATTGAAAAAAAAACAATAAAATTAAAATATGGATGACTAATGATCTTCTTACATCAATTAAAAGTAGACAAAAACTTTATAAAATAAAACTTTATTCACCTTTTGATTTGAAATTTAAATAATATTATATCAAATATAGAAATCTTTTGAACCTATTGATTAAAAAGCTCATTGTTATATTGATAGTTATAGTGATCTAATATTTTTATCTAAAAACAATATGAAAACCACATGGAAATTAATAAATTAATTCTCATATAGTTCTAAAAAAAAAAGAACTTCCAATAAACTGCCTGAACAGTTACCTACGTTTCGAATATTCCTTTGACTAACAAATCTGATATATTGAATGAATTTAATAATTATTATATTAATGTTGGAAAAAATATTTCTGATGAGATAAATACTAGTAGTTATAATACATTTAATTGGAATGAATTAAATAAAAATTGCTATATAAATGATTTTATTTATCTTGATCCAATACACCCTTTTGAAATTTCAAATTTTGTTCGGAAAATTCCAGAAAATTCTTCTTATTTTATAAATGATCTGTCTAATTTTATTCTTAAAAAAACGGCTGACACAATTTCAATCCCATTACCTATCATTTTTAATTTTTCAATTGTCTCTGGCAAATATCCTTCTACATATAAAGATACTACTCTTCTGCTTCTTTTAAAATCAGGTGAAAAAAAAACTATATAGTAACTACAGACCTATTGCATTAACTTTAACTATTTCTACAATTTTTGAAAAAGATGTTAAAAAAAATACTTATTAATTTTCTTAATAAACATACATTTTTTTCGCCAAATCAATATGGTTTTCATCCAAATATGTCAACCACGGACTCATTAGTTAAAACTTCCCACTTTCTTCATGATAATTTGGATAAAAAATTCAAAATTTTTGGTATTTTTCTTGATTTTAAAAAAGCGTTTGACAGTGTGAATCATGAATTATGAATTAACAAACTTAATTTCTGTGGCATAAAAGGTAATGCTCTAAACTTAATTAAATCTTTTATTTCAAATAGATCCCAACAAATTAGAATTGAAGGAACACCGAGTGATATAAATACCAATAGTTTTTCGGTGCCGCAAGGTACTGTTCTTAGCCTAATATTATTTATTATTTATATTAATGGACTTTTAAACTTAAACCTAAATTCTGATATTTTGTGCTAGGCTGATGATACAGTTGTACTTGTAAAGAATAAATATTATAATGAACTAATAAAAGAAGCTAATATATGTCTGGATTTGATTAAGAATTGGTATAACAATAATAATCTTCAATTCAATTTAAGTAAATCTAAATATGTAATTTTTAATATTGCTCACTGTACGAGTACATCATATAGTTCCATTTCTAAATTATGTATACATTCTTATAATTGTAAATTTTTAAATTTACCTTGTAATTGTGTTCCTTTAGAGAGAGTATAATATTAAATACTTAGGTATTTTTTTTTTGACCATAGACTAACATTTGTTGATCATATTTATTCTGTTAATAATTCAATAAGAAAATTATTTTATAAATTTAAAATACTTCGTAATATCTTAAAACTTTAAGGGTAGTCTTCTTAGCTTTAGCACAATCAGCTTATTTATATGGTTCTTTGGTTTGGGGTTGTACATACTCCAGTCATTTTAATGTATTATGTATAACTATAAATTCTTTAATTAAAATTATTTCAAATAAACAAAGATTTTTTTCTACAAATTGAATACATACAATTCTTAATTTTCAACCTTTTATGTTATCACTCGAACGTCAAACTTTATTATGTATGTATAAAATTAAAACCTTAATTAAGGATTTTCAACCATCGCATGTTTACAATACTAGACTAAAACATAATAACAACCTAAATGTTCCCCTGAGTAAAAAAAGTTTTGGTAATCAAAGCACTATTATTTAAGGTGTTTTATCATTACGTGTTTATAATATTAATATTTTTTCTTTTATTGATTTTAATCAATATAAAAATCATGTATTTAGTGTACTTTCTTAGATTTTTATTGTTTTGTATAGTTTGCTTTTAATTTGTAATTTAATATTTCTTGTACATTTTTTATATTTTAATTGAACTCAACCCATCCGCATTCAAACTTATTTGCTTATAGGATGAGTTGCGACTATTTTAAATATTTATTGTATATTTAACTTGTTAAATTGATATTTTTGCAATAAACTTTATTATTATTATTATTATTATTATTATTATTATTATTATTATTATTATTATAATGCAATTAAAATAACGCATTAGTTAAATCTCTGATATGAGAAATTTATGAATCACTCAGGGTCAGTGGTTGTGTTCGTTCGTGTACATGTGCCGTATGTGATCATAGTACTTACATAGCAGAGGTTAACAACATTTTCGTATGAAAGAACTCTTTTTTTTTAAAATATAAGTTACAAAATCATGATTTTGATAGAACCGCTCTGTTTTGAACAATCCTTTTATTTTCCGATCGAGCATACGACTTTAGTTCATAAAGAAAAATAATCTTAATGCTAAGGCGTATCCAACGGAATCGCAGGTGGTCGATCCCTGTTATATAGGGACAATTTTTAAATCATTTATTGAACAATAATTGCCAAACGGGCACACGTGTTCAGTTCGTTATACGTTCGTAACTGTTGGGGCAGAAGTACGAGTATTTTTCACAGATCCTCATTATAGTATACATATGTGTGTACCATAAACATTGTTTTGATACAACTAAAACTAAATCTTGATGGTTCGTGATGATGATTATATAAACATTCTGGAACGATTACGATGTAATAAAATCATGCGTGAACTATTTTTTATTTTTTTTATGGGAACGAGCCTATTGCGTCAGTGACAACTATCAATCCTACTCCTTGCCACCCTCTTTGCGACCATAAATGTATGATTATGTGTATACACGCTACAGGATTTCTATGTTTCAATGCCATATACTAACCATTAAATCTGTATAAATAAAATACTAGTTAATAAATATTTAATAACGAAAAGAGGAATAACTTCAAATCGATTGAACATCATATTTTATACAGTAGTCGCTGTTTATCATAAATAGTGAGATTAGTATATAATTTATACATAAATACTTGTAGTACGAGTTAGTATATATATATAATTATTATATTTAATTAATAATTTAAATCAAATTATTAGCTCTGTTAAGAGCTTTATCGGTAGATAGCCTCTATAATCAAGTTTTCTTTCATTTGTCTTTTTTTTCTTGTTTATGTTTTCTGTATCTTTCTGTGTTAAAAAAAAAAAAGCCGAATGTTCATATTTTATCCAATAACAAGAGATAATAATATAATAAATCGTATTATATTATGTTACTTTTTAATTGCTAAACCGTTTAATTATTAGCTATCAGTTTCAGGGTCATAAAATAAACACTATCAACGAGTAAAATACACATTATTGAAATTATCGCGTAATGAGCAATGACGTACAATAAATATAACAATAAATCGATACATCGGAACAATAGAAGTACGTTCCTTTCGTACATTATTGGGACATTATAGCGAGTATGCGCGAGTGTCGTGATCGTGGAGTCAAGAAATTTAAACATTTACGAAAACGGTTTACCGATGAAAAAACGTCTATATTAAAACAGTACGGGGGAAAAAAAACGACGAAACAGAGAAGATTTGAAACGGCTAATTTTCGTAATTTTTGTTCAGTGTTCGGCTGGTGCTGTCAGTTTGTTGTCCGTTACCAAAGCGAAAATAACATTACGATAACATTAAGCGTCGATTAACTAAACATTATTATTTATCGTGCACGTGCGCGACAATTATTAATATGTGGACGGGGGAGATGGTGAGTTCAACACACGATGACGAAGACGATCTCTGTTCGGGTCTTTGGCGAAATATTGGCCTCTACGCTCGTGTTCGTATTCCCAAGTGTCGTAAATGTATTGCGAAGATTCGGCAAACAACGCGTCGGACGCTCACACTCATACAAAATACACGTGTACGCGCGAGGAAATATAATAGCGTATGTGGTTTATTTTGAATTATTGTTGTCCTCGAAGGAGCCGCTGACAATATCACGAAAATGTACAATGTTACGTCTATGCGATACATACACGGAAATGCGTATTATTGTGTGAACACTCGAATAAAATATTTCGGTTTGTCATGGGAATCAATCTGCGTGTGGCCGCTTCCGCCAATGACTTTGACCGATGAACTACAATATTACTTACTATTATTATTATTATGTGTTTTCGGTCAACGTTTTACACGAGTGTTCGGCGACGGCTAGAAATAACGACCCTGCGAGACCATTTGTCAAATCGTCTCTGCCGCGTCAAAATAGCACCAGCACAAAACGTGCACGGAGAACGGACCCGTCCCTTGGTAAACAATGGTATGTATAACGCTGCGATGGTCGGACGGATTTGCGGTCAACGCGACGACAACGATGTCGACGATGATAATATAATATAATATTATAATAGTGTTGATAATATGAAGACCATCATCAACAATGGTCTTGTGCCGCGAAAAGGGGTTTTATTTTATTGAAATTGTATTTGCTTTCTCGTTGTACCGTGTGAACCGAGTCCCTAGAATCTCCAGTACAGTGTATTCTTTACGTACGTGTACGCATGTTTGTGTACACACATGACTAATGGTCCCGTCAAAAAATCGTTCGTATTCATCCCCGAGACGTGTGTGGCGGGCGGCCGCCGCTACGATGCTTATGCGCAAAATTACACATGCAATGATGGCACGCACTTGTGCTCTTATAGGGTCGGCATCGCGCCCCCGGAGACGTGTCGAGTCATAGCGGATCTGATGCGAATCGCCACGAGGAGATAATGTCGAAGGAAACCGCGCACATTGTTAAAAACAAAAATATAAATGTCCTTTGACATGAGTATACGTGAAACACTAATATTCTACAGTCAGTGTCGGTAAAAATGTGTCCATTCCCCTATGCCCTACACGTATATACCTACGAGTACAATACTATTACCAAGACTGGGCAAGTTCACTAATAATCTTGACTCGTTCAATTAAGTTAATCTAGAGTAAGTCAAGTTTTAATTTAAAAGTTACATCTCTTCTTTCCAAATAACTTGTAAAAATTACAAGGTTAAATAAAAAAAGTACCTTAACATGGTTAAAAATAAGTTACTCTTAGTAATGTTATGATATTTACGAAAAAACAATGTTTATTTAAGTAATTTCGATCCTTATTGAATACCAGGAATAGAGAATATGAGAGAACATTCAACTTCTCCACGATAATTTGTAAAAACTTATATATTTTCATGTTTTAAATCTTTGGACCATAAATTAGGAAAAAGGTTACCGCGGCTATAAGATCAATCAACTCGTTGATAGCTGGATGTTACGAAAACCGTTAAAATTCGTTCACGGTTAGAAGAAACTTAAAATAAAAGTTTATCCCGTTCAACTGTAACACAATTAAAAACGACTTGAATTCTTAACTCGACCTAAACTTTTTAACCCGTCAACTGTCAGCATCCCGTACTTTAAGCCACAGACAAACTGACGATTTTTTAATATCGGTGCGTACGCTCGTTCTTTTAATATCGGTGCGTACGCTCGTTCAAACGCACCCAACAGGGTCACAGTCGTGACGGGTTCGTTTGTTGATTGATGTCGGAGATGACTATCGCCGCGCGTTAACGATATTATTATACATACGCGTACACAATATAGTATATCTCAGCACCGCGGACACTTCATCGCGTACCGTAAATAAACCGTAACATCGCGATACGTGTCTATTAGTGTGCGCACGATAATTCGTACGTTTGCCCTCGTGTAAAATTTTAACTTTATATTATTATGACGTTCAGAGAGAAAAATAAAATGCGGCGCGCGCGCGCACCGTGGACCGCGGACAGCGAGTACCATCCGTAGTCACAGGGGCAAGTTTAAGAGGGTGGCTAAGGGGACATAAGCCCCCCCTCTCACCCCGGGACTAAGCTAACTATTTTACAAAGCCAAATATAATGATACATTGATATATTAATAATTATTATATATAATATCGTCAATCGTCATTAATGAATATGGTACCTGTTTTATGTAATTTTTTATAAACAAATAGCTCATATTTATTGTTAATTATACGTGTATACTTATGTTTCAGATTAAAATTGATACCAACAATGTAATTATTTAAAATCTGCGATTATTGTGAAAAAAATTATATACTTATGATGGACTTAAAAATATATTCTGTAGTTAAAAATTTTATATAGATCTAAAAAGCAACTAACTAAATTCTTGAAACTCCATTAGCCCCTCCCTTGGTGTGTGATAAAACTCGCCCCTGCGCAGTTATAGGCGCAACCTGGGGGGGGGGCAAAAGGGTGTTTAGTACCCTCGAATTCAGATTTAGCACCCCTGTATTTATTGATTGTGTTATTTTAGATAAACCTACGATGACCACGGTAAAATACCATCGATTCCGATTTCAGCCATTTCGGTATCCCCAAACGTTCGGGCTCTAGTCGCACCTACGGTCGTTGGTTGCGGCACCGCCGTTTTGCACTTGTACGTCATGCATTGTACACTGCACACGTAAGCATTCGATCTTAAAAATTCCATTCGCGTCGTGTGTTGGCGGCTCGCGTTTTGCTCTCGCCGATCGCATACTTATTACACCGCTATTGTCGATTAGCATGTTGAACATAATGTGCGCAAAATATTTTATACGCGCGTCCGGACATATGCGTGCGACCAAATGAGGGTGCTCCGTCCGCGCGCAGGTGAGAGAAGTCGGTATTATTTCGTCCTCGTCGTCGTCGTCGTTGTTGTTGTTGTTGTGATACCCGCTGACACGAATGCCGGGGCCCCATTGACTGATGGACCCCCTGACGATGATTGACTACGGTCGAATCCATCAAAAAAAAGAAAAAAAAAACAAGAGAAAAAAACGCACACACAAATATAATATTCATAAATTGAATGGGTACGGAGCGAAAACGAAAGAGAACTAAAACCCTCGGCTGGTTCGACAATGAAATATATACACCGAGCACATACGTTATACGCGGGCATATATATTCCATATACCTACGTATCGCGCGTTATTTGAGGCAGTGCAGTACGTATTTATTTTATTTAAAAGCAATTCGGTATTATAATATACATGGGTGTACGACGTAACGACGGCGACGACAATAATCCATCAACGTTTATATGTGTGTACGCATATTGCACGTTTGGACAATATTTTTATACACATTTATTCATATGCGGTTCGACATTGCGGTTTTTGTTTATTTTCCTTATACGCGTATGCAATAATAACATTTCAGCCGATCTCCGATGTTACCGATCGACGGTCATTATAATTATCATGGTGGTACCTTAATTTTTTTTCGTAACCGAACGGCCAGCCGCACGTGGATGGAGTGAACTTTTTTGTTAGTACGACTTCGGCCTTCGAGTTGCAGTAGGTCCTAGAAGAGATAGTAGAATCAGCTGAATTACCCGGTTTCACGTGGAAGAGTAAGAGCCCGGGGTTAAAATGTATTTATCAGGAACTTCGTTTGAAGTTTTATGCATTTATTTATCAAGCTGGTCGGAAATGATTTTTATTTTAATTGTCGTTTTGAAACCGTGCAGCCGATGCGAAAAGAGAGCTTCGAAAAGATGTTCGTACACGCCGCGCGTAATGTTTTTTTTTTTTTATTTTTCCGTTCTTATTGGTCCGGCCAAAGGTGCGCCGGTGCTCGGGTCGTTGTAAACACATCGCGGGGAAAACAAAAACCGGTTCGCCAATCAACCTGACTCTCCCCGGCGGCACTTCTGTCGGCTGTCCAGACTTGACCAATTAAACGCATATCGTCGGCCTGCAGCGGGAGGAAACCGTACACGGGTACGCGCGATAATATGCCCGCCGCACGGGTATGGCCTACAACGGCGGACGGGGCCGCAACGAAGCCTCGATCTCGCGCGCGCGTTTAGCTGCTGTATCATCGTTGTCGTACACTCGAGATGAGCCGTCACGATACCGTCGTCCGCGCGCACGTTGTCGGTGTAATAATAATAACGATAATAATAATAATATCATCGTCGTAATAATTATAATCGAGATGGACACACGCACGGAACAATATTTCGTGTCACTCTCCTCGTACCGACACCGGTCCGCGGTCTTCGACGCTCGTCCGTCCCTTTCGCCGTCCGGAGAAAACCCTCTGCGGGAACCTAACGTTAGGCGAGGGACACGGCGCGAAACGTAGCCCGTTGCCGTGTAACTGCAGTGTCGTCGAGAATCACGATTTTCAGAATCGGTTGCTTCTGAAATTCAAAGGATATGGGTGGTGGAATGTGACTTGTTCACCTTTTCGTACATTTTTTGAAAGAAAGATTTTTTTTATTATTTAATTAACGCAATATTAAACAAAGTATTAAAGTAAATAATAAAAATTACCTACACCTTTAAGCTGTAAGCTTGTGCTGGTGTAGGGAGTCACAATGCACAATTATATTTGAATCAATCTACATAGTTAAATAAGTAATAGTAAAAAATTAAAGGATATATAAATTTTTCTTACTTTAAACTTAGTAATACCGAAATTATAAACATAAACACTGAATAATTTTATTAAATAAAACATTACTTATAAATTTCTTAATGTTAATATTATTAAGAAAAATATTTCTTTTCGAATCTATTGGCAAAGAACTGAAATTAACAGGACACAGATAGTTAATATATTTTTGTCCATAACTCGTTTTTGTGTATATTATTTTAATATTAAATGATCATTCTTCCTCGATGGGCTTATCGTTTTGTTTAATAAAGAAAATATCAGATATTTTATATACAAACATTATACCAATTTTCTTATAGAGCAATTCAAGTGGAAGTACATTAAATTCTAAATAGTTGAAAAAGGTAGACTCGATGAGATTGTTCTTATTTAAATATATACGGGTTATACTATTTTGTTGTATTCTTAATGGTTTTAGAACAGTTTTAGAGGCACCATCCCAAATTACCATTCCATATTGCATAATAGCTTGATATAAGGAAAGATAAACTGTCCTCATAGTAAGAAATGAAATTATATATTTCAATTTTAGCACGCAATTCAACTATCAGGCTATTTATATGACTATTTCATTTAAGGTTACAATCGAACAATAGACCAAAATATTTAATCCTTTTGACTAAAATGATTTTTGGGCAGTTACAGTTTGTAGCCTATGAACATTCATTTGATGTAATTTCTTCAACAGGTGGTAAAATATTATTTATCGAAAACACCATGAACATTGTTTTGCTAAAGTTCAAAGATAATTTTTTTAATATTTAACCACTTTATTACTTTATTGTAATTTAAACCAGTTTTTTGTCTTTGACTTACCCAATTCGAATCGGAAAATAAAGTACATATATCTTCCACGTACACAACTATTTTTTCATCAACATTCTAATCATACAGTCTGTTTATATATATAATAAACAATATAGGACCTAGGACACTTCCTCGAATGAACACCAAACAGCATTTCATTTTCCTGATCTAAAACACGATTGATACTAAATGGTTAGAGGTATATTGGAGAGCAGCAGTAAAATTTGCATGAACCTTAAAATTTAAGGTGTTGAGTGAACGTTAACACTGAATTGATTGGTGGGGTGCCGTGGGTCGTTAATAAATCGTTGGCTACGCCACTGTACACAGGTAAGGTACGGTCGTCACTGCCAACACGGTAATGTAAAACGTTACGGCGTACGAGTGTCGTAAAAAAGTGCGAGCAACGATATCGCAACGAAAATAATACCCAGAAGGTTCTCCGACGCACTCGTACAGTTTCACGATGTTGTACGCAGTCGTTTTTGTCGCGGTGACATGAAATAAATATATTTACGTGTACAGAGAAGTGCGTCCGGACGACACGTAATAAATGCGTTACATTTATTGCTGAAGTTGATTTGAAATGCTGGGCATCAGCGCCTAGTGGTGGTATTGATACGTTAGTTATTTGCTTGATCTCGTGGATTTCAGCGGACTAACGTATGTAGGGAGGGCTACGAGCAAGCTACCACTATCCTCCCCAATGGGTTACAAAGACAATATACAACAAGTGTACGTGTAATGTTATAAACGCGCCGGGAGGAGAACGAAACGATTAGAGTACGAAACCGTATTACGATATGGGGAAAGATTGATTAAAATACGACGCGTTTACGAGAAACACCGCAATAGAAGCGCGAGAAGACGACTCCGACCATCGTTCCGATCGCTCAATAAACGGCACATGTCCGATTGGTTTGGAAGAGAGAAAAAGAACGCGGACGAATGGCTTTCACCTCGGTCCGCGTTCCATCCGATCGTAGGTACTACCACCTTAGGTTACAATATAGTACAATATGCGTTTTGAAACACACAAACAGCGGCCGTGTATAATACAAATTAGACTCGTACGAGTGCAGCGCGTGTACAATAACACACGCCGTTCGCGTATAGTACTCTCTACGCGCCCGCGCGCGCGTTAGGTATTTATTATTATCATTATTATTATTATTATTATTATTATTATTATTATTATTAAATTGTGAACAGGAAAAAAGTTTGACTCCCGTTGCATTATTTCGGTGTTAAGGTACCCCCCGCCGGTCGGTACCTACGAATACATATGTACATACACATACCTGCAGTGTGTAGTGTGAAACGTGTACAACAGGAATGACGCGAGCGGCCCGCTGCTGATGTATCGCCTACAGTTCGTCATGTATAACAATAAAAAAAAAAAAAAAAGATACATAATGAGTAATGTTCCAGTTAAAGAAGTACGTAATGACCCATTCGACGAATCTCGTGTTTTTTTTTCCTTCTACATTTATATCCCCGGACGGTGCGCGCGCGCACACAAACGTTGTGTACAGAACACACAATATAATGCATACACGGCCAGTACCACTACCATTACCGAGGTAATGTGCACAAGACGCGGTGGAACAGACACACACACACACACACACGGTGACTGAATTATTGCGTTTCAGACGTTTGTATGCGCGCGCGTGTGTATGCATGCCGGAATGTACGGTAATATGTTTTATAAACGTGAAGTTCTCACCAGATGCAATATTTATAATAATATCGTAACCTATAGACTGCTGACGTCCGACGCGTTCGTCGTACTCGTATTTGTATGGAGTCGCGCGCACGCACGTCTGCACTACCTATACGTGTACACGTTTATAAGACGAATATCAGAATTGTGGTATACGTGTTTACGCGCGGTAGGCTCCGGCTAACCCGGTAAGTTTGAACATCGAAGTGCGGAATTTTTACACGGTGATTAGTCCCGTAATCGGGGAAAAAAAATCACCTCCTCTTGACAACCGCGGTTACAAACGGATACTAATTTATTCGAAATTTAACGCGTAACGTTACTCGTTCTCGTGTAACGTATAGGGCGACCCCCCGTCAAAGTGAACACTGTTAATTGATCAAACCATTTTCGTTGTATAGTCCCTTGTACTCGACACAAATACTACGCGCACACCAATACACGTTATGATGTTTGACTATTCCGAGTTGAACAAATGACCGCACAAACAGGACGTCACGGGGAAAGTCTTAATATCATGCATAATTCCTAAATCCTAAGTGCATCTCCGTGGACAGAAAGCCGTGCGCTCGTGGTTAAACTTCTTATTGAAAAATAAATTTCGAGAAATGTTTAGTTTGAGAGGACGTTGTAACCTTATAATATCGTTTTGTAACGGGTTCGTCCCATTTATTCGTTGTGAGATTTTCCTTTTTAAAATGTTATGCTTGGTGACTAGTTTCGAGTAGATTTAGCGTCCGGGTCGTCATTGATTTCAATTTAATATTAAACTATTAGTGTATAATTATATTCGTTAGTATAAATACTCATATCCCAGTGTAATCAAGGTTGCGTACACTTCTAGGATATTGAAGTGTATGAAAACGAGATGGACTCGGATGTCAACCATATGAGCGTATAGTATAAAATCGACCAATGTTATTTAGTAACCATGTAAAAAACTACAATTGATTTTAACAACAACTAACGATTCAATTTTCGCATGGTGACAAGTACTATAAGCTATTTAGTTTGTCGGTATAGTAATAATGATAAAAATTATTCAGGTATGTTGTTGAAAGAGGAGAACACGCATTGGCATATAACACACTTTGCGTTTATAAAAACTGGTTTCGCGTTATCATATTATATATAAGAATAGCAACGTTTAAAGAAAACTTAAATCCTATGAATAATATTGACATAAATTCTCGGATCATATGTTTACACAGCGAAATTGTTTCTAAAATATGTTTGAGTAAGTTTTCAATAAGAAAAATAATAATAACATAAACTCGTGATAAAACTTATAATGTATAAATCCGTTAAAATAGTTGTAGATAAATGTATTATTTTACCTTTACGTTCTGTCAGACATCTTTTTCAATTATTTTTATCGTTGATGACGTTATTACTACGCAATGATTACATTGAGTGACTACATTGTGTTTATTTACACATACATATTTTTCATCAAAACGATACATGAACTTATGTAAATGTATCGTACGTATATTTCGTGTAAATATTGTAGTAGGTACCTAAACGTGATTTCGGTGTTGTGCGAATGATATGGGTATAAATATTATTATTATTTTATTTTACCGTGTCTATACGGGAAAATTGATAATTCGATATCGTACGCAGAGCGGTAAAGACAGGTATGATGTTCAACTAACGGGTTTATTAGTGATATTGTACTGTGTTCATAATATATTGACACGGGCATAGAATTTTCAAGTTTATTGGTACCAAAAGTAATCCTTTCAAAGCGTAATGACTTATGATTTTTTTTTTTTTTTTACTTCACAACGCGTAAAATTGTTCGCGAGGTATTATTTTTTTTATTTCACGGTCATAAATTTTGTCTTTATTTTTCGCAGTCGCTATACAGGTATAGGTTACATACCTAAAATTACGCACCCGTGTTTAAGGTTCTGATTCCATAACGATATGGGAGCGGCGTGTTAGCGACTCCAAGATCAGTGATCACATAATATAACGTTATTATAACCGTATTAAAATGTTCCGTAAAATATGGCAAAAGAAATAATAATAATAACGTGTTTAAAATAATAAATCATCCATTTAGTCGCTTTATGCAGTATAAAAACGTCTGCGATTATGAAAACATAAGAGGATTTTAGAGATGAATTATTGGAAAGAGATTTAAATTTGAACGTTCAGGAATTAAAAACCGTACATTAATATTATACACATTAGGACGTGCATAATGTCTATTAGAATCTAATTATTTTCTAGTGCGACAATGTTTCACAACATTAAAGTCTGGTTAATACCACGTAATACTCATGTATTAATCTAAGACTTATAAGACGAATATTACACTTAAATCATTTTCGTCAGTAAATCAGTCATGGAAATTAATTTTATTGAAGTAACGGTGCAATTTTACATTATTAATGTAGTGCATACTAAGTATTATACATTTCAAACCAAGCTCTATCATTTTTTTCATTTCCATAAATTATTAACTTATATTCATGGAATGCTATGCAGTTAATCGAGAGAGACAATCGGCGATTGAGATGTATCTATTATAAATGTATACGATTAGGGATACTAATTTTTACCAATAATTATACCTTCAATGATGTCAATTTTATTAGGTTTGTACACATTATTATAGTTGGTATTTTTTACACATTGAACTGATATTAATATATATATATAAATGTAAAAAAAAATCTTATATAAATAATTACTACGTAAATATGAACTTGGTAAATATTTGTATAATTTTATGATCTTATACCGATAAGAAATTTTTTTTTTTAATTAATTGGTGTCAATTTATTTTTAGAAATGCTGATAAACAATCATTCGCAGTATCTAAAGTAAATAATTCAGATTTATGTTTTGAATTCGTTAGTTTTAAGAATTTTTCCTGTTCGGTAATATGTATATTGTATATATATACGTACAAAAACACGTTTTGTATTCATTTTAACATTTTAATTTGGATATATATACAATGATTGTAATCAACCGACGAATAATTAGGGAAAAAAACAAAATATGCTTGGACTTAATTGGTTATAATGCATCATGAAGATCGTAAAAATAATTAAATATGTTTATAGAATTACACAGAATACAACTATAAAATATATAAATGGCAAACTGTCATGTAGCAAGTATGTGTACCACTCAATATAAAATACTATGCGTAACGCGTTCCAAAACATTTATCAATCACGATTTATGAAAAATAATTAATTTTACTAGCGGGGACAGTTTTTATCGGTAACTGAAACCAATTATAAATTATAAGATAGCCGGTTTCATTTCATCCGACCTGATTTCGTGTAGACTAATAATGAACAGCTTTTGATTTTATATTATACTGATAGTTTGCTCAATTGAAGCTCCACAATCAGTGTTGTAATGCATCGTCCAATAACGATCATAATATCAGTTCGAGTGTGCAATTGACTTGACGAAAATGTACTTTCAAGGCAAAAAAATCTTACACACCTGCATAACCTGTCGCTTTTCGACCAGTGTAAATTATAAATATTTCCGCGCTTGCAGAGGTGTGATCTCATCGCATAAGGGAAACATAAAATAATTTCATTGCACATAATTGCTATGGAAAACGTCCCTCTCGAACGCTTAAGTTCAAAAGACAACCAAGTGAAAATGTAAGCAACTATACTCGCATCGAAAAAAACGAACAACCGAGAAGCGCATAATCTATAATAATCAATATTCGTTCTTATATTTTTTACCATATTATGTATTAACGAGTGCGTGGTAAAGTTATTTGCTACCATTTACTTACAGGCATGAATCCGGGGATGCACATCGGAAAAACAAAAACAGATTGATCTTTATCGACGAATAAACCGATACGAATGAATATCGGGTGTATTATAAATTATATTTTATTATACTCGTAGTATGAAACGAGCGATTGTAGTACGATTATCATGCAAACGTATTGTAACCGCCGCGGCGGTCCCGTTCGCGTTTTCATGTTCCGCGAGCACTAACTTATTAGCTATTAGTATAAGTTTTATATTTGTGATTTTGAGTGACTAAAATAATGCTTTTGGCCTTACGCGTATAGACAGTACTCTAAAAACGCGCGTCGTTAATTTTATTTTATTTTTTTAACAAGGCTATATAATATAACGCGACGTGCGTGTTAGAATTACGTCCCAGACGGACAATATTGTTGTCAAATAAAAAATATATCACATTCATAACGTGTATAACACAAGAATATTATTACACTTTACAGCGCTATTCAACAGCATATTCTAAAATGGTTGAATAACACAAGGTTAGTATGGATTACCGCGTCATATTGAACCACTACTGAATACCGAAAACGTATTATAATAGTGTTTGGAGGGTTTTAATATGTATTTCTAAGTCATGCATACCGTCCCCGTTAATATATACGATGGACGTCGCTTATGAGCAAGCCCGGATTAAGGGGGGCCGGGGGTAAATCATTTTTAAGAATTGTTTTCATTGGTGAGAACCCATAACCATATATTGACCCTGAAGGTCTTAAACCGGGCTTGCATATAAGACTCACTGTGGAACCTGTACAATATTAATTCGAATGGTTCATTATATATCGTGTTAGAACTAGTGTAAGGCTCTTACACGTAGGCGAAGTGGGAAAATTGAACATTTTAATTTAATTTTTGACTTGATTTTGCTGTTTTATTCTACAAACTTATCTGATTATAGATAGGTATAATAAATGTTTGGTATTTTTATTACTTTCGACCGTTTCGCTATTATATATTATATCCGTATTCATTGGTCAATCATCGCTATTTATTAGATTAGGCAGGTATCGTCGCTGTTTTAATACTTGTAGTCATTATTCGAAACCCGTCGTATCAGCATAATCGTAACCGTAGTATATTATATATTGTAATTGTTTCATTAAATTATTATTATCATTACAATTCGTTTAGATATCGTTTTCTTATTTATTTTATTTTCTACAGTCTTGTCGTAACACTGATGTTGCGTACTAAAACAACGATTACGATAATGACTGTTAATACGATAAATGAAAATGTAATAAAGATTGTTGTACTTATAAGGCACGAACAATTACAACCACTACACTCTACGGCTAAAGAAAATTTTTTAAATTAATTCTTATTGAAACGTCTACATTTTTAACCGACCTTTCGGGAAATCTAAAAACACCTTGAGCAAATTTAAGTTAATCAAAGGAGACATTTCTTTTAAATGTATATCCGACGCGTCCGGATGGTCCCGGACGAATATTAGTCTTCTATGTGGCCCAAACATCCGTAAGTCTTATGTCCGTAATAAAATAACTCACAAATGATAGACTTTTAATATTATGCTATCCGTGTGTTTGCTGTACAGGTGTTGGGGTGGTGCAACAAATCGCGTATCGTCTTGCAATAATCGGTCGACCGAAGTTACGACTGCCACCCCGGAGTCCCGTAGCGACCACATTTGACGCGTAACGTACACGAGTGTATATATATATACGTACAACAATATGCATAGATTAGGTAGCGGTCGTCAATGTTTTGATGGAACCCTGTTGTAAATGTACACATGGTTTGTTTCCGACCCCCAACAACAACACATCTATCGAAAACTTGCCGCGCGCGCGCTCAATAATCCCACCGACCAATAACGATTTTATTTTATTTTTCCTAACGTTCGTAACTCAACACTGTTACACGGCCACTGTGTACGTCCCGCGCACATGCGTATTATGTGTGTATGTGTGTGTACATGTGCTTGTGTGTGTGTGTGTGTGTAATCGTACACCTCTGCCGGTCCGATTGTCGGAGAAACAGTGATGTGCGTACAACTGTTATACATGTACAGTGCACGAGACTGTATTATTGGTGTCGGAGAACAGAGCGCACACAAACACACACACACACACACATACACACACACACACACATACAAATACACATACGAACACATGAACTCACACACTCAACAACGTACACGCATCACTTCAGTAAGCCGCTGCCACCACGTTTTGTTTGCATTTATATTAATACATACGGGCGTACGTTTTGCGGAGACTCGAAAACCGACAATGAACGTCTCTTTCGCCCTTTATCTATCCCGATATTATATATATATATATATATATATGCGGTTCGATTTTAACGGATCCCAAAAGTTTCATATTACCATCCCTTAAATTAGCCGATTTTCGAATGAAAAACCTTTTTTTCCCTTTTATCTCAAACGCTGCCGCCGACTGTCGTCGTTTATGTACACACACACACACACACACGTATATAGATCGTACGAGCAGTTAATTACTATATGTCGAAAAACGACCAAACGCCCTCTTCTTCTGTTGAAATAAACCATATACGTGTACATATACTCGCACCAACAGCCGAACACGACCCACGCCATCGCCGTGAATGGATACGTGCACCACACACGGTACGTATCGCATATATATTATGTGTATCATTATTTATACACGCTGAAACGCCAAAACAAGCCTACTACAGTACTTCTGTTGGCCAAGCGGAAAATTTATACCGCTTGTTAACGCTCGGCTAAACAGCCTTTTAAGAAGGATTTTTTTTTCGCACACGCGCATATAATTATCAAAATTACTACACAAGGAGTCTGTCACGCGTGAAACCGTTTAACGTTTAAATATATATATATATATATATATATATATATATATGTGTGTATGGATACATTTATTATTGTATAGATAATTACCTACGTGTTTTAGATTCCAAAAATATATCGGATCGACGGATTTTTATTCGGAAAACATTAAACCCTCGACAAAATATTTTATTTTTTTATAATCATCAGAAATATTTGAAACGCCATCGAAAACTATTATAGCGTGTTTTTCCAGACTCGCTGAAGTGCGTGACTTTACATAATATACATATGTACATTTATTGGATTTGAAATACCTTTTGTTATAAGCGATAAATACGCGACAACAGAATTTTACAACGGCTACTGGTTATTGTGTGGTACCATCGGTGGTCGATCAGACCGTATTTTTTCCATTAAAACCATTAAACCCCGAGTCTCCTAAAACACTGTCCTTCTCGAGTGTGTTTTCTTTTGTAATAAACAAGAGACGATGATAATAATAATAAATACATTTGTACACATAGTATATGTGTCAACAGAAATTATGTTTGCGTTGCACTGGACCGTTTTATGGCGTAGTAAACCACCCTTTATTAGTACCGTTTAAAACACTTAGGTAATGGGCTCGCATTATCGTTTGTATACATTAATAATATTACGGTTGTTAATGAAACGCACCCTCGAGTGTTTTGACGCCAAAACTCTTGCGCACCTTGTACATATTTAATGATACATGTATTTTGTGTACTTGAGATCTTTATAAATCACGTATTATAGAAGCAAATACATAATTATGCATCTATATACCAATGTATTATAAAGTACTTATAAATACACATACACATATATATATATATATATACATACAGAACTACTTTGCGAAGTCGAAAAATTGGAATATCGACTAAAACATTTTTCCCGACAAAGGATTTCCATAATTCGAAAACAAGACAGATAAATTTTATTATTTGACATTTAATTTCCACAGAAACTTGTTGGCTTTTACAATGAAACAAATAATAATAGTAATAATAATAAATCCAGCTCCACTGGCCGTGGAAAAAAACAAAATAGCAGTTCATTTCGCATGCATACGAATATTATGCATACGAGCGCACATATGTACTCTTTACATAGATATCATTTTATACGAATGCAACTAAATAAGTATAATATATCTATATACGCGAGCGGAGTACGAACCGGGAGCATTGCCAGGTACTTCTCGCGTGGAGACTTTAACGCCGCGCCGCCACTAGCAGAGCGTTTTACGTAAGCGCACGCAAACCCAAGCGCACACACATATTTACAAACACATTCGTTTATATATACATACTCGTATATATTAATATTATTATCATTACTATAATATTGGCGGCTCGTCGCCCAAACGCGTGTGCGCGCGCAGTCGTACTCGCGGGTACATGTATGTATATATATATACATATATGTATGTAAAATATATAAATAAACGGGTACACACAAACACACACGGTCGCGCGTGCACTGCACCGGATAGAAACAACTTCATTAGAATATTTTAACAGTTTGTAAAGACATCAAACGATAGCCGCAAACACATTATGACAACCAGATTATTAAAGCACCTTTTCTAATGAAGTAAGACATGTGTCAAACTCCGAGCCCGAACCTGCCGCGGCCAGGACGGTAAAATACGCGTCCGTTATATATACGTATGCGTGTAAGATTTATACTTACACACCGCACAGACGTCGCAGTGTCTACCAAAGTTCCTCCGTTTTCCCGTGGTGCGGCGGAGCGAGTGCGTACGATATGGGTACACAGGGTGCACGGCAAAACCGTGAGCTCACGCTATACCGCCGCGCACGGATCGATGACAAACGTATTTAAATGTGTACGCCGCCGGTGAGTTTAGTTATAGTAACTATGGTGTTGTTATTTTAATGTACCGACAACGTGCAACGGGAACGGATACGACCCGGACGCGACGAACGCCCTTGATTTACGAATCGGACGGGACGTTGTCTTCGCGCGATTGTATGTAATTTTTTGATGTCCACGATGACGCGTCGAACTCGTCATAACCTGCCGTATCGTGGATATCGCGTTCCGACGCGTCGAGGATAAAGGTTTGTTCACGTATGCATGCAGACACAATTATAAATACATATTATAATATAATATACTCGTATATTTGAATTCAAGTATTCAGTATCTACGAACAAACGTTAATATCTAGCGTTCGTCAACGTCGCGTGTACCTACGCTAGAGCTCTGCATGGTCCGTTTTTTTTTTTAGATCGGACTGGACCGATACATTTTAACAAAGACCAGGACCGGACCTGACCGATAAAATAAAAAAAATCCAGAGCGGAATGGACCGATACATTTTAACAAAAACCGGGACCGGACCGGACCAGCCCAATAAAATAAAATTGAAACTCCGGGGTCCCCCCCCACTGGTTGTGCCACTGACTATTATTCATTACTACTTTTATAACACATACCTAATAATTAAGTATAATTTAAAAAGCACTAAACGTAGAATCCAAAAATAGTTTTATAAATGATGTGGGATTTGAATTTCTAGAAATATAGACATAGTTATCTCATATTATTTCGTCGTTATCATTTCCACAGAATTGGTGTATATAAATGTCTATAGTTAATGTGATATTTGCTTGGTATTTTTTTTCTTATTTGTATACATTTGGAAATAATACTGAAAACACAATGCAGGTAAATTCATTATCTCGTGTCCCTACGTTATATTTGTAGATCTGTATAATGGGTGAATATTATGTCAACAACAAGACTATAATAATTATTATAAAAACGTGATGAGCTATTTTTGTATCCCAAAACATTATAATCTAAATTAAAATAATATAATATTAGAAAATTATTTTTTATTTTACTTCGTCATATACATATATAAAATTATATTAAGTAAAAATCACGGGACCGGACCGAACGAGACTAAATTTGAATTGAAGACGGACCAAACCGGACCAATTTTTTTTTTTTTAGAGGAAGGGATCGAACCAGACCGAATCACATAAAATTACAATACGCAAAGTTCGAAAAAGACCGGACCGCGCAGAGCTCTAGTGTACGCGCAGACAAGTGCCGGCACAGACCGACACAACCTCGGAGAGAATATTTTGTCCGTGCCGATCAGGTCTGTAAATGTCGACGCGTGTCCGCGTGGTTGTTGCGAACACGATGACGACGAAAAATCCGCTGTTTCGTTTTTTATTCATCGGACGTTAGTCTCTTTTTTTTTTGTTTTCCGCTTTCTATCTCCGTTTCGTGAGTGTTACTCTACACACGATTACACACTACATCACAACTAAACTAGTTTGCTTGTTGCCTACTGTTGTAGTGTCTGTGGAGTGCTGGTTAATACGAAAGCTACTGTCCAGTGCCGTAGAAAGGTTATGGTGAACTGTGCCTACGTCAGGGTTGCGAATTGCAAAGGGGCGTGAAATCGTATAAAAGTCGTATTTTAATCCTACAATCAAGTTGAAATGTTTCCATTATACTTTTTGAAATACGTAGATGTTGTCTATTTGTACACATATTACGTGTGAATTTAATGATGAAACTATGAAAGTAGCGTATAGCACAAGGGCATTTAAATAAAAAAAATCATATGAAGGAATTATCGACTAATTTACCAGTAATTAAGCGAGAAAAGCAAATTTTCAACGTTTAAAATGAACACTGTAACAATAACTTATAAATATAAATTGTAGACTAAAAAAAATTAGTAAAATTAAAGGTAAAAAAAAAATATCATAACATCAAATTTTAATCGGTTAAAATGCGTTTTTTTTTTCAATGTTTGCCAAGAGCGCTAGCGAGTCTTCCTGCGCCACTGCTACTGTCTTTGCCATGTCCGTACACGTGAATACACTTTAAAGGATGTACGCGCGCGACCAACCAGACGCGAACGCGCAATTTTCGCATCACTGGCAAATAAACTCCACTCGCGCATTAATCCAAAGCGGTCGTAAGTCAAGTCTCCGGGTGTCCGAGTTCTCGAAATGATTACACGATTATTTTTTACGCATGCACTACTGCTATCGTACTAGCACATTATTTACAACCGTAAACATTTATAAATTACCGGCCAATATTTATTTATTTTTTTATTTCCGTCCCGCGCGTTCCGTACGTCATTACCATTATTTCTTCGTGCGGCATTTCTCTTTTTCTTTTTTTTTTTTATTTATATTTCGCGCTAACAACGTGATTATAATATTATTCGCCGCGATAATCCCTACGTATGTATTATTGTTGTTCTTGCGCGGCTGCGGCGTGCAAGTGTCGGCGGCCACGTTCCATCAAACAAAACGTATAGATATACGAGCGGATAACAATAACAATATTATTGTCGGACGGAGACGCGCACTACGCATTATTATACTGTATGTATATACACATTTTTATAGTACATAATCACTGTTTCGGCGTTATAATACGCTTTAGGTCCTCCGAATACGATTTGAATGGCCCAAGTGAAAGCTTCATAAAAATACGTTTACGCGCATAACATAATATTTACTGCGCATATATATATATTCTACCAATGGTTCGTCTTTTGACAAACGGTTTATTTCGAATACGTGTTCGTACGTATTATTTACTGCGCGTTCGGTTCGATGTTTGTGTTGTCTAGATCGAGTACATATATATGTAACGAATAAATCAGTCTATTCGCAAATTTCGTTTTACATTTTACGGTGTCGCACATATATTATAATATCATACGCGACATAATGGCCGTATAATTTATGCTTTTATCTCTAATATTTCATTGGTTGCCCAAATATGTATACATATATATGCGCGGTTTGTACGCGTGACGAAAACAACGAACTGTTATTAAAATTATAACATTATTGTCGCATAATATTATGCGATATTTTTTTTTTGGTTGTAGCCGTATAACACTGCGAACCGTACACAAAAACGATTTGTTTTATTCGAAACGCGGAAATACGTCGCAATCCTTCGTGCACCGTGTACGAGGATCAGGGTTAACGGGCTGTTTGTTTTCGAGGGTCGAGCGATGTGTGTCGTGCGAGCGTACAATCGCGACAGTTAATCGGACTGCACATGCACTCGTCATGATACATACATATACTATAATAACAATACTAACCCGCTGCGTATAATATTATGCGCACACACGACGTACGTTTCGCGTGTTGTGCACTTCTCGCGATCGCGATAAGATCCGTATTATTACGGGCACGGCAGTATGAACAGAAACGGTGCGGGGTATAAAATCGACGGGCACGCATAAGGGTTCGTAGTTTCCGGCAGTCGATCGACGAGCAGCAGCTCCGCTTGTCCACGCTGTTTTAATGTACGTCAAATCCGTTTCGGACAAAAAGAATGTGCCCGCCGACGTTTACGTAGACTCGACTCGATGTAGCCGAACGCAGCATATGAGTCGCACGCAGCGACGCTGAGCGGATTCGGAGAGCTGCGCGCCGACAAAAAGATCGTTACGGACGGGGTGCGGCGGGTTGGTTTCGTGCGAACTGCCAAAGGAACCCGGGGGTGTCCGTACGCGTGTATACACATTAGGCCATTGTCCCTGTCGTCTGGACGATGATATATCGCGAACGCGCAAATCCCAGTGCCAATATAGCCGTGTTGTTGACCTAGTTTACAAACCGTTAGCGAACATTTATTTCCCTTAAATCACGAGTTAGCTGGAGTGCCCTGCGTTTAGGTCCTGACCATAAGACGACATACGTGTACCGCGGGGTTGTGCACGATAAACAGTTATACTGTTCGTATAGAAAATACGAAATCGAAAGTATACCGAATGCACAGAAGCGGGCGCATCACACGGTCCCGGTTAAGTACGGTCGTGTACATTATATAGGCGTTACCGTTATGCTATTATTGTAATACGTTTTAAAACTATTTTGTGTGTTAACACTAGGGTGTTAACGGTTCGTGTGCGCATGGCGACCACCGGAGGTACACGCATGCACCGTTATACACGTACACGTAAGACCTATCTCGTTTTATTCTTTGTGAAATTTATATACATACATATAAATATGACACAATTGTAGCGCAGACACTGTACATAATATAATCTGATGACAACGGGGTCGGGCCGGCACCAGAAGTCGGCTACTGCGCATAACGACGGCTATGCGCTCGCGAAACGCAACCGGTAGCCCTTCGCTGTCCGCCTATGTTTCCCGCAGTCCTTATCCTCCGGTATAATTTATAGGACCTATACACGTATACGTATAATACGACGTACACGGTCCACCGCCGCCTCGGGGCCATCCTTTCATCGTGCACGCTAGGAATACCGCTGTACGGGAGGGCTGCTAGACGACCGTAGTGCGATACACGTCGTACGTGTAATACGTATATACTATTATTTATATTCCGTTTGCCATTATATCCTTTGCACCGAACTTCGATGTGTACACACACACACTCGCATGCATAACATCTGTATTGTATTTATATGATATTCGCATTGTTGTACATCACGTGTACCACGCGAGGTGCGTATTACGCGCGCGCACAATACTACTGCTGTGTACACGCCTTACGCGAACACACGCGTTATAAGACCTAATACTATGCATTGTACGTACATTACGATGGGCGTATTTGCACGCTGTCGGAGGAAAAGGAAAAAAAACGCATAGAATTGAAACGTCCTGCAGGACACGGCCGATAACACCGGGAGCAAAACCGAACCGAATGTCGTGTTACGCCCATCGGCCGGGTACCCGGTTCTATATAAATCCGTTTTTCCGACCTCCGCGTAACACTGAAGTCATGTTCGACAGAGTATTCAGTACACGTTTATACATGCTCAACTGATGTCCACACGAATCTGATACCGTTCTACAATTATACCATCCGTAGCCCATATACGACATACAACCGGTGTCTGTGAGCACGTGCACTTTTTTCGATCTTATGTATCTTTTGCATTTATCAGTGATATATACAGTGTCGACGTGATTTCAAACGACCGTACACTATTAATTTTCTTTTAAGATTCGGATGATTAATAAACCTATTACACCTTATAAGCCCTTCATATACAACATTTAGATCACCTGTATTAACCTAACCCGACAATAATGATCTACTACGAGGTATAAATCATCGCACGATTTCCAAAAAGACATCACACAACATATTTTTACAACGCGCAGATTTTTTATACGATCAAAATACGTGTGTTTCCTCGTAGATAATATACTAGCGTTTATTGCACAGCTCTCGGGAGTAGGTATAATAGTTTTATTGTTTTCGTTTGTCCACCAGCGTTTAAGTCTCGACGACGTACTCCCATCACTATCATATAATAACTGATTATGCATATTTCGTGTACTTAATCGAATATTGTGTACTGTTTTGTGAACTTTAGACCAATCAACTCACTTATGTCTATAGTAATCTAATAATTTAAAGGTTGTTCGATTATAACGAGTCTAAGGATTGTTATTCGACGGGTTACTACGGTGATATACATATGATATTTTTTCTTATAAAATCGACGTACAAGTATACGATTTCTGTGTGTTGTTTAATCGTTTATTTAAACTTAATGAAATTGGGATTTCCTGGAAATATTTTTTATTTTGCAGTGATTACCAGTCCTTTAAGAACTTTTACGCATTTCTACCAAGCCTTAAAACATCCAATCGGCGAAGAACGTATAAAGTTTCTTTCGTTACATCTCGTACTACATTGTTTGCGTAGAAGAAAAAAGTTACGAAACGATTTGTATGAATAAAATGTACTCGTATTACAACGTGGAGTTCGATGTGTTAATAAACGCAGCTCGACGTAATCATGATTTACGATTGAATTCGTGCGTGGTAGACAACGCAAAAATCGCTAGACAAATAATTGACACGTTAATTCTACTTGGCGGTGATAATAGGTTAAGTAGATGTAACGTGCGGGTCGACACAAACAGAATATCAAAACAACAATGACTTGCGTGCGAAAAGAGAAGGTGTACAGTTACAATAGGAACGTATACATTCCAAATGTATTTCTAATGTACTATGAATGAACGTACGCATGCGCGTGTATGTATGTTCCGCGGACATAAAATGTTACATCACCGATATTATTTTGCAGCTACAAGCCATTTGGAACCCATTCCGTATAAAACCGTAAGTATTAAATATATAATATCTAACCAATAATAATAAAATAACAAAAAAAAAAAATCCGTATACTTTCTTAACACCAGGTTAGGTTCGGTTCGCAATACATGCACATATACTAATATACATATACACATAAATTAAAATTACATATTTGTAAATATTTTGCAAGAAAAACATTATAATAGATATATATCATTATGATCTGACGTACCTAGTCTAATGTTAATTAATTTTTTGTAAGTATAGTCATAAATAGTGTAGTGTTGATGTACACAATAATTTTACGGCAAATAAAAAAATAAAAACACAAACATATATATACAACATTCTAACTAAATTATAATATATTAAACATATTTATAAACATATACGTACACACACACATATATATATATATATATAAAGAATAGGTTCAATCGACAGTCAATATAAGTTATAAGCCATAGGACGGCTCAAAAAAAAAAAAAAAAAACGACTGTCGGTAACTAATCGGTTAAATATCCTGTTTGAAAGAAAATTAATTCGTCGGAAACACTTTGGAAAGGCACACACACACATATTCAAGCGTGCACTACGGCTAATCGCACTTAAGACTATCCACTGAGCCCATATACAAACGTCAGATTTTAATCTCATTATAATACCGCGTGTTTTATCCCCATGCTCCCCTCGCGCAAATCTCAACAATACATATATACAACGCGTATCTCGTACACGTGTACGCTTTGTATTCGTATAAATCGTTAAATTTTAATATTATCGTTTGTTTATATTCGTGAATTTATTTGACGAACACTGTATCAATAATAAAAATAATAATAAGGCATGAATACTATACAATGTACGGAAAATCGTCGTACGTATATCACACTCGTTTTATCGCACAATCGCCTGTTACAGATTCTCATCGGCGGAACCTCTAAAAAATCTTATACAATATATTATATTTCTATTTAACAAAACTCTCTAAATAACGCAATAGTTTATTATATTTGTGTATTACTATAAAATAAATTTTTTTTTTAATGAACTATAAAATTTCTGTTTAACGAATTAATTTTATATAGTAATTCTATAATAATTATTGAATAATAATTGGGTCTACGAGCTTTCAAAAAAATTATGCCAAATAAAATATCGACAACATGTTGTTTTTGATACAATTTATCATCGAATATCAGCGTGTCGAAAATGCACCGGATTCAATCTCAATATTTTAAATAATTTCCAGCATTTGAGTATACAAAGTTGGAATGAAATGAAATTAGTTCAACAGTGTGCATAAAATAAGACGTAAATAAGACGAAGTAAATTGGAAAAATACAACCATAAAAGTCTACATATGATATTTATACATACATAATAGTAAATATAGTTATTATCATTTTTATTTTACGTCATTATTAAACATATGCCACGTTGACCGTATTTCGAGTTACCATTACCGTAAATGTATAGAAGTTGTGCGGTTCTCTTACACCAGGTCTTTGGGACGTTTTTCATCTTTAACGGAAATAGTCACAAGGAAATCCAAAAACACCTGAAACGTTCAAAGTACCGTGCAGCCATATAACAATTAATAATTTTTTTTTACAACCGGTGCGCATAATATAATATATAATATAGTATATTATACACTACGTACGGATTGAGGTGTTATTACGAAAGAGAGAGAGAGAGTAAATTCGCTGTGGTATCGCAAAGCGTTTTTCACGGCGTATTGAAGGAAGTGAACGATGCCGCGCGGTCGTCGGTTAAAAACACTAACAGTTTGTACGCTGCAAATGGAAACCGAAAAACCAACTCGCTCCGACGGAACGAATCTATTCCATCGATCGTATCCCGTTTATGTACGGGTAGTGTTCCGATCGAACGTGTTAATAATAATGACGCGCGTACACCGGACCGGTATATTGTTGTATTTATAATACCGTTCGTGTGCCGTAACCGTGTTACGATGCGATTCGTACGGGTCGTCGGTCGTGACGTGATTTATACGGACATTCGAACCCGGGAGACTTTTACACGTGAAAACAAAAATCCGTACAATCACAATAACGCATTAACATACCGTATGCCTAAACGATGTCCTATTCGGAAACGTCTGCATAATTGAATTGTAATCCGTCGGTCGGACGGACGGGACCGCGTCGCAACGGTAGTGGGTAACCGCTCTGAAACGGGGTAGTAGGTAACCAACCGCGCGGCCGACGTTCGGTAGGCAATGCGTTTGTTGTGTACACGATTATACGTACTACGTATATTATACACCTAATAGGTACGTAAATAAATGCGCGTGCGTACGTGTAAAACGGAAAGGATCGTGTGCGCGTTATTAAGTGCTAAGACATTACAACCGAGTTGACACGCAGCGGACCTGTTTTCATCATCTTTTTTTCACCTCCATTCTTAACACGGGCGGCGGTAATTTACACAATAATGGCATAGGACGACCAGGGGGGGGGGAGAAATAAAGACCTCGGCTCATTATCAGATATGTTGTCACTGAAGTTAAATCCCGCGGCATTAGCTCGCCGCGCGTAAGGTTTTCGAGACCTAATCTTTTTTTACCTATTTATTTTAATTCAGCCGTTCGGTCACGGTGTACGTGTGTGTGTGTGTGTGTGTGTGTGTG